>NW_027518439.1:0-49800 GCF_051622035.1 Arctopsyche grandis
TAACGGCAACTCATTAAACCTATAAGCAGAATTACAGGAAAAGGTAAAGTGGACCCCCATTTTTTAGATATTGCAATTATACGTTTAAGTGGAATGTATACTTATGGATAAAAATATACAAATAAGATCTAAAAGTATTTATTTTACATAATTGAATTTGTTATTTATAATTGTGTGATTAAAGCTACAGGCACAAAATAGCATGGCAGATTTGAGTAATTCTAATATTCTAAAGAGTGGTTTTGGCCAAAAAAAAGGTTTGAAAATATTTAATTGAAATTTTAAATGATTTAGAAATAATGGTAGCAACGTTGCCGGAATTAGCCCGCGGATTGACAAATATGAAAGATAATGCCATATAAAAACTTTAGAAATCATATAATATTATTGGAATTGTTGTTGAGAATAAAAACAATCATTTTTTAATGCTAGTGTAAAAATGTAAAACTGTTCATTTTTAGAGAAATTTTGAGGTTAACATGGGTATTTATTTAAGTGTATTTTATATCCAACATTTTTTAGCTTACTTTTTACGGTTGGTTTATGGCTATTTAATAAATACCCTTGTTATGATTATCTTTCGCTTTTACATTTATTTCATAGACAATTATTATAATAAAATATTTTGAAAAATATTGTTTAAAATTACCAAGGTAAGGTTTTTTATTTAAATTTTGTTTTTCTTGTTTTATAAATTTTGTTTTTATTGTTTTAATTTGTTTTATAAATTTTGTTTTTATTTGTTTTATAAATTTTGTATAGAGACCTACTTAGTGCTGTTGGCCCAACAAACCATGAAGTTTCAATAGTTTGAAGGAAAAACATCTCCTAAATGTGTAATTAAATGCTTATTGTAAGCGTAACCCGCTATTTGCTTTCTGTGTGCCAATTCCCCATAAACTGCATCAACTGGGACTGTGTAATCATACTTTTTCATAAGTTCAGATATTTTATTAGCCGATCTCCACCCATTGATAAGTATGCCATATGTCCCAGTAAAATACCCTATTCCTTGCAATTTAGTTCCAATATTAGTTGGCCTTTTAGGATCTTCATTAAAACTAGGTGTTAATATGATTACATCCCATTTTTTATTCATTCTTTGGATTGTTGTTTCTATTTTCGATACAAAGTCAGCTTCAAAATCAACATCATCTTCTATAATTAACATTGGTTTTCCACTTCTTGATTGTTTCATTCTTTCCATTATAATATAATGGGTTAATTTAAGCCCAACACTCCCAAAATGTCTTTGATTTATCCCTTTACATTTTTCAACCATATTTTTCAAATTCAGATCAGAAGAATAATCAGTAATATTTTTTTCTATTTGTAAAAATAAGATTTCCATCAACAGCATCTAAAATATTAAAATTACATTTAGCAAAAGTAAGCAAGTTTTCTATGTGGGCTCTTCTCGCCCTTTCTCTAGCAAGATTTATACAAGTGATATTAAATTTCCTATTTGGCTTTAGAATAAAACTTTTTATAACAAGAAAGTACAAACATAGCAAAAACATCTCTATTTGAAGGGCAATTTTCTGTTTTTATTGGTGTTGTTAATTAATTTTATTTAATCTAAAATTTTAATTCCAAGAAACAATAATTTCTTTTATTGCAAATTATAATTAAAAAACAAACATACAATTTAAGGCAAATTTCTGTTTAAGAAAGACATCTTTGATAAATAACAAAATTGTGGGCAAATTTTATTAAATAAAAAGATTTGTAATCGCTATCCTAGTTTTTTTCTATATAACTCCATGAAATAAATCAAAATCTGTATTGTTTTTAAATATGAAACTAAACTTTAAAAAACATTAAATGTGTAGTTCATTGTATTCTTGGCATTTAAAATGACAATTTAACTTAAGAATTAGAATTCTAGGTTCTATTTTACCTATTTAAGCCAATGCTAGTTAATAAATACCCTTGTTATGATTATCTTCGGCTTTCTATTATAACCTTATTGTGTTGTTATCTGTAGACCTATTAGACATTAAGGGCTATTTATTTAAGACTATTTCAACAATAATTCTTGCCATCTGTAGACCTATTAGACATTAAGGGTTTTTTATTTGAGACTATTTCAACACTTATTATTTAAATCCTTTTATTTTTCAGTAAACTCCTCTAAATCCTATTACCTAGAAATATTAATTTGAATATAAAAACATCAAATCTTTTTTGCTTAAAGATTGCTATTTACATAGAGCTTGTAGAAAGTTTCCAATTACACTGTTGTGCTATTCCCTATTAATATTGTCGCAACTGTAGAGTTATCTTGTAACTCTATTGCTTTCTTAAGTGAAGGATTTTTAAGTAAAATTTTGCTTTAAAATAAAGCATGGATTATTTACCCATGCAATCAATAAATGAAAGTTCTAAAATTGACAAATATAATTTAAATTTAACAACTACAGCTTAAATAAATCCGACCATTTTTTTTTTAATATAATTTAAATAAATATTTTTTATTGATTAAATACTTATTTAACGAAGAGCTTACCCCATCTTCGAAAACAGAAGACAAGAAGATTTAATAGAAATTGTTATAAGTTACCCCTATGTCATTAAATCCTTTTACCAGAAATAATTATTGTAAAAAATTTTATTTTCTTCACACAAAAAATTTAATAAGATTTAATGAACGGCTAATTAGTAGCTATTAAATAAATACTCTTGTTATGATGATTATCTTCTACTTTAACAATTAGATTCAAGAAGGAGCATATTGGTTAAGAATGGAATAACAGTTTCCTCTATTTCCGTTTCAGACAGTTATATATTTCATAATTTTTATCACAACCTAGCGAAATGTCTTACTAAATTTAGATAATCTAAAAAAACTTATGATTTTTAGAAAGCAGAATTTCATATAAAAAGTATTCTTAGTAAAATCAATATACCTGCATCAGCATAAAAACAACTGATCTGTGGCATCTTTTAATAATTTGTTTTAGTATAATTTATTTAGATGAGGGTTTTACTTATAAATAAACAAATCTATGAAAGTAGTATTTTATTCTTTTTTAATTGGTTTAATGGCATTAAATGTAGATTCACTTTCACCTGATAAGCATGATGAGTTTGATCGTAAACTTGTATTTAATGATATGCGGCTTGCTAAATATATTAATAAAAGAGGAAAAAGAAGAAGGAATAATAGAAGTGAGTGAAACAGCAAAAGAAAATTATAAAAGTAAACGAGCGGGAAAAAATGCATTAGGAATTAGAAGCCCAGGCAGAAGCTTTGAAAAAACATATGAAAACAAAAAACTTATACCCAATTAACAGCAAAGATATTTGGAAAAAAATTTATGATTATATTATAGTCCACCTTGATGATTTTTTAAAAAACAATAAACTCGAATTTCGTATTTATATGCGGTATTCTTATTGTGTGTTTATCATTCCATTGCTCCCAACTGAGTATTTTTTGGCATTTCCATCTTTTTACAAAAGTTTGTTACCGCAAAAGTTCAAAAAAAATATTTACATAAAAAGATTTATTAAATCCCTTGATAATTTTTTACAAAAAGTAAGGAAACGAAGTCGTAAAGAATTGTTACCATCTTTTTAGTTTTTGTTAGAGCAACATCTTCTAAAGATGATTTATTAATGATACTCCAAATCCCTGATTTGATTCAAACTGATCCCTTTAAAATAATTAGGTGGCTGGTTGATTTTAACTTATCAGATTCCCTCTCTTGTTGAAGCTATTTTGCAGTAATTAAATTACAAGAAACTTTCTTTATTATTGCAACATTCTATCAAAATTGGCGCCCTTTTTAAATGCCAATCAACTATTGATAAGCTGATAAAAGACAAGTATTTTCACAGTTTTTATTCTCTACATATAATCTAATTGCCAAAAAAATTAAAAAGAAAAGATTGCATGGGTAAATAAATCTTAATTATTTCTTTTAAAAAAGGTTTAAAAATTAAAACAAGGGAGTTATAATTATAGAATGATTCTATTAGGTTGCCAATTATATTGCTAACAGGTTCTAAACTCAATTCTATTATCCAAATATAGGAATATCAATAATACTTTGTTCAATTTTCAATTTTTATTAATTAGCAAAGTGAAATTAAATGTTTATTATAGCTGCTTGCAAATCTTCTATTAATAAATTCGTTTAAATAAAGAGTTTACAGGAATTGGTGCTTAAAAATTGTTTAAAATTAACTAGATCCTGCCAATCATTTGTGCATTACCATGATGATTTCACATTTTTTAATTTAATAAAGTCGTTATTCTTCTATTTTTTTCTTTTAATAAATTTGTAAAAAGTCTACAAATAAATACAACTGTTATTATCTAAGTAATCTTTTGGCATTAGATGTACTCTTAACAACACCCAAAAAATACTTTAAACAAAAAAAATTAAAAACCAGAGTTTAAGAAAGTTATAATGTAACCTTTGGGATTTATTACTTTTTAATCCATTAAATATTAATTTGGATTATAATATAACTTGTTAGAATTAAAACCACGAAGCGGAATGCTTTGAGTTTCTTGTCTCTCTTATTCATATCTTCTCCTTTTATACTTTTCAAATTCTTTCACCCCTTTTTACAAGCACCTATCATATAAATTAATTTTTTAATTAATAAAAAATTCAAAAAGAGATAATTGACACAGAGAAAATTAATTTAATACCTGTCTTGTGCCATTGAAGATGGCGTAAGCTCTTCATTATTAAAGTATTTAGTCATTAAGGGTATTTATTTAAATTATATTAATAGAGGATAACACAACAATACCAATAAAAATAATAAATTTTTAATATAAATGGTTGGATTATAGCTACTAAATAAAGACCCTTGTTATAATTATTCACGTCTAAAAGCATTATTTGGTTTGAAAATGTTTAAATGCCTAACATTTTCACTATTCTTATTAATTATTAAAACAAAGAAATGAGCAGATGCTTAATTTTTTATCTTATTTATTCACCAAAACCAATCTTTTTAATTTATAATCTCAAATTCCTTTTAGAAATTCAGCGATATTGCCGTTTTTTCAATTTCCCTTACCATCTTTGATATAAAGTTTGATATATTTTCTCTACTTAAATAAATACCTATGTTTACTTCAAACCCTTAATTATAATATTACTTGAAATTATCAAAAAAAAAAGAGTGGTGCTATATAAAATTATTTTTTGTTTGGCAATTTAATTAAATCATGTGGTTAGTTTATTTAAAATATTTTTTTAATTTAGTTTTTTTAAAGGGAAAAAGTAATATTTGTCATTATTGAATTAGCAGCCATATGGGAATCCACTTCCATCGTTTCTATCATACATAGGCCTAGACCCATAAGGGGGAGAATTTTGGCGATTTCTGTTATTAGAGCCTATGCCAGATCTATTGTTCATATATGGATATCCTCCCATACCATATCTAAGTTCTTTGCAACTAGAGAACATGTCCATCATCATCAGAATCAGAATCATCATATCCTCTTCTATTCATTCTATCATTATAACCACCGAATCTGTCATTTTTATTCAGCATGTCGCAATCGTCTTCATCGCTATAATAATCATTCCTTTGTCTTCCCATACCGTTCATTCCACCCATACCATTCATTCCACCCATACCGTTCATTCCACCCATGCCGTTCATTCCACTCATTGATAATAATCCCTTAATACACTCTAACTCTTTCCTTATGTCGACGTAACTGCTACACATCCTATTAGTGCAAATTTCAAATCTAGCAGTTTCCTTAAGATTACAACCTACTTTCCTAAATTTATTATCTCTGTTAAATCCAAGGCAGCTGTCATCTCTCATTAATATATACTCGTTAGGGGCGTAGTAAACTATTCTAAAGCCTGTTTTACCGTCTGATCCGCCTTTTTTAAATTGATAACGCTTTGTAAAATTCCAGTTCCATTTTTCAGTTAACAATTGGCCGTTCCTGTTTTCTAATTTTTTGAAAGAAATATCATCCATATCATTTAATTTAATGGGCAGGGCTTCTCTGTATTCAACTTTTACTAGTCTATTATTCTGTTCACCCAAAAAACTTGTCTTCGCCAATTAATTTTAGTTTAATCCTATTTTCTTTAGAAAAAACCAATGTTAAAAATAGTAGAAGCATCATGAAAATTGCTTTACCACAAAAATAAGAAAGATTTCCTGAAAACATATTGTATCAGAATGAAACTAAAGTATTAGAATAATTTCTTAACACAATTAAATTTAACCAATTAACTTAATATGTATATGCAAGGAAACCCTGATAGTAAAAATAAATACTAATACACAACAAATCTATACAAAAAATTCATTGAGCTGATTTTTATTAACAAGTGAAACAAAAAAGAACTAATGCCGTTTTTGAAACCGTAAAAACCCACACGAGATAGCAATAAGGGGATTCTTTGAAATAAAAGTATACTAAAGCAATATTCGTAGTATTCAACTACGAATATTAATAGTAACCAAAAAAAAACGGATTTATTGAAAAGTGGTTGCCTACAGCAAAAAAAGAAGTTTCCTACAAAACTCTGGGGGCCCCTATAGCATCTCTATCCCTCTGCCGACAGTCGGCTAGCCTTAGGACTAGGGGTCCCATTGACCTTGAGCTGGCGTTTAATTATAGACAGTACCATACTGTCTTATTAATAGTAACCAAAATCGCCTATGAACTATTTTCCAATATTAGATACAGTGGGTTAACATAATAGTCCTTTTTGATAGTATATTTTTTAAAACTAACACTTTATAAAAGACAATGATAATATTTCCATGTTTTTTTGATTTTTTAAAGAAAAAATTAATTAATTTTGATGGATTTTTTAGTTTTAAGCTTTTATGAAATTATTGGGATCGGAAAAAAAATGTTTTGGAAGTTTAATAAATTCATATGTGTTATAATCAGCCAAGAAAAATACTCCTTATTCTAATAAATATTTCAAGTAGAAACAATATGAATATTTTTAAGAAAATTTTTGTAAATGAATTAGTTGCATCTAAATGTGATTCTTGGATATCCACTTGCATATAAACTATGCAAATTATATTTTCAATAACTTTATTTATTTTCCGGAAAGAAGTAACATCCTCGTCGTGTGCCAACTAAGATGGCCTCAGCTCTACATTATTAAAGTATTTAAAAAATAGATGAAATTATATTAATAAGCACTGTTGTGTTATCCTTTTTTAATATAATTTCAATAAATACCCTTAATGATTAAATACTTTTGTTGTGTTATACTCTATTAATATAGTCCCCCTGCCCCTTAATGATTAAATACTTTAATGATGAAGGGCTTACGCAATCTTCGATGGCACAAGACAAAACACTCTGCTTGGGTCTTAAGATAACTACGATTAAAAAGAGTATTTAGTTAAATTAGATTTATAGAGGATTAAATAACAACCTGTTGTTTTTAGGGCTACTTATTTCAATAAATCCCAAGGATTTCAATATATGTTTTTTAAGATAAATATCCTTACATCCATTTTTTTCCGTTATCTTGTAGTTTAATATTATTTTGTTAAGCTAGATATATAAAATGCAACTAATTTAATATTCTCAATGTCTTGATCATATTTTAACAAACAGCTTCTCGTTATATTCTCGAATCATTTGAGAACCTTTTTAATTGTGTGATTAGTGTAACAAAATGTAAAATTTAAGAAATTTATATCTGATCTATGATTTATGTTGAAATGGTATTAAATAAATAGCGCTCGATATTTGATAGGTCTTCAGATTAGATAAATTTATATAAAAACTTTTGCATTTTGAATCATATTTACTTTATGATTATCGAATTAACATCATAATTAAGCCGCAATTACTTATGTGAAAAACATTTTAATTTTTTAAAAACGAACTTTTTTGCCATCAAATAATTTAATTTAATAAGAAATTAGTATTTGCATAATATTAAATAAGATGATGGCTATTTAACACCCTTTAATCAATAAAATAGTAATTATACTATCTATAGTGTTGAACTACTCTCCTTTTGTTTCTGGTGTGCCTGAATTTTGCCCGATCTAAAAAGGTTTCTAAACCATGAGCGTAATCATAATCAAAATCTGGAAGATCATTTGTATCTTCACACACTTCTTTGTAAAGTTCCGGTCCTTGTTTATATAAATAAGAATTAGCGGCCATTTTCTTTTTTATTTCTTTAGAAGCTAAAACATATCTGGGGCTCTCTTCGGCCATACCTGGATTATTCCTAATCATTTCTATATCAATCGTTGGAATTGAGCCAATACCACTTGTGTCTTTATGTTGCGGAATTGAATTCATGTTGACGCAATTAATCAAATCACAGAAAAACAAAGCAAAGAGCATTGTAAATGTCTGCATTCCTCAAAAAAAAAGCCAAAAGGTTATGAAACTATGAAATAACTGTCAATTTATAATACGCTGTTTGTAAGTTTTATTTTATTTACAAGAAGTTTAGTCTTTAAATTTTATGAAATTATTTGTATCACAAAATAAAACCCCTGAAAAAACAAAAGATATGAACTAAAACAACAATCTCAGAGAATATCTTAAAACAATAAATGAATATTTTGTCAATGAAAACAGTTGCTATCAAAAGGGCTATTTTTTTTATTTTTAGTTGGATATATATGTAAATAGAATTTAATGACATAGGGGTAATTTTAACAATATATATTTTTCTCAAATAAATACCCATGTTCACCCTCAAACTCTTACTTTTAATTAAAAAACATACTTAGAACTTAATATTTATTTAAATAGACCACCCCTCCTGAACAAAAACGGTAACAAGATGGCACTACTGTAACAATAATGAATTATTGTTTTTTTAAATTGTGTTTTATTACCATGAAAAGCATTCAGTTTTGCGAAAAATCTAATTACAGTTTATGTGAAACTGTTTTTTTTAAAAAAAATAAATGTTTTTGATCTTAAATAACATGAAATTAATTGAATTTTAGTTGTGATTGTTTTACCTGCCATTGTAATAAATTTATAGTTAAAACATTTTGAACTTTAAAATAAAAATAGTTCATATAAATTACAAATGTTATGGTATTTAAGTGTAATTACAGCTGTAATATTTCGAGATACTAACAGAGGAATGTATTTTGGTTAAAATACACGAGGATATTATAATGACACCTTACCCCGGAAGAGGCTATGGATTTAAGCATACAAGATACGGATCCCGTAAGTATTTCAGCTTTATTAAGTTTAGGAACTAAAGCAATAACAATAGAAAGGAATTCTACACAGTTGTATATATCCGATATACAATTCAATGACAGAAGGCAATTCTTTAAAATAATTTTAACACCAGCAGGTACTTATGTTTTCCAACATGATGATCTCTGTGTTGGATACTCAAGTAATTTTACACATAAATTAATTGATGCTACCAATAAATCACCATATCTTTACACTGAAATGGTTGAATGCACAGATACTCAAAACATCATGTCTTTATTAAAATCTGAAAAAATTGATGGTGAGTCACGTTCTAAAGCCGTAGTAGCAATTACAGAAATGCCAGCAGAAGGGGCAGGATCTGGTGTTAGTAAAGTAGTAAAATACGAAGAACAGATTATGAAACCTGAAGAAACTGGGTTTTTAAAAGGAATTGTTGGGAAAGTAACACATCTATTTTAATAAAAATTTCAAAAAATAAAACTTTTTTTAAATTTACAATACAATCGTTGTTATATAAAACGGAATATTAAAACTTATGAAGCTTTATTGAAACATATTGTTGTTATCTGCAGACCTATTAGACATCAAGGGTAATTTATTTAATACTATTTCAACATGTATACTTTTTATAAACCACTTCTAACACAAATTAATTATTTGCAGTTAAAAATAGATTTTATTAATTATCTCCCATTGTGTTTACCTCCTTTTATTTGCTGCATTATTTATTTGCAGTTAAAAATAGATTTTATTAATTATCTCACATTGTGCTTTCCTCCTTTTATTTGCTGCATTATTTATTTGCAGTTTAAATTACATTTTATTAATTATCTCCCATTGTGTTTACCTCCTTTTATTTGCTGCGATGATATTATCAAAGCACACAATTTGATCTGATTTTTTGCTTTATCATAATTTGTTATAATTATAAATAATCAGCCATCTTTATTAAATTAGTTCCTATTTTTAATTTATATTACAATCTCCAAATAAAGGAAATAACCTGCTTCAACAAAACAATCTAACCAAAATAGATATTTTCCATTTTAAAAAATATCATTAAGTCAGCCAACCCAAAACATAAAATCTATGTTGTTAATAACCATTTTTATTAACAAAACTTAGCGGCGTTGGGCTAGTGGTCGGCTTGCTGATTCACTCCCGAACTGCCCGGGTTCGAGCCTCGCTTTGGTAGGTAAAAGAACATTAACCGGGACGCCGTTACAAAAGTGGGCGCTAGTCGTAATAACCCCACTATAAAAAGACTAAGACAGTATGGTACTGTCTCTAATTATAACGCCAGCTCAGGGTCAATGGGACACTTAGTCCTAAGGCTAGCCGACCGTCGGCAGAGGGATTAAGCTGGCATAAGGGCCGTGGGGGGTTTACGCAGCAATGCGGTTCCCCGACCGGATTACAGAGAAACACACGAAGAAAACTAACAAAGTATTAACAACTACAGCTTGAATAAATCCGAACATTTTTTTTTTTTTTTTTTTTTTTTTTTTTTATTAACAAAACTTATTTTGAACTCTTTTTCTACTAAAAATATGTTTTTGACATTTAATTTGGTTAAATTAAAAACATCATACATCTCAAACTTAAGTGATTAAAATTCCTGCAAAAAAAAATCAAAGGATCAACAATTAAGTCAACAAAAAACGAAGAACATGCGGGTTGTAATATCCAGCTGATTATACAATTCATAAAAAACTTTGCGATACAATTCCAGGAAAAAAATCAAAGGATCAACAATTAAGTCAACTAAAGACATGTGAGTTGTAATATCCAGCTGATTATACAATTCCAGGAAAAAAATCAAAGGATCACGAATTAAGTCAACTAAAGACATGTGAGTTGTAATATCCAGCTGATTATACAATTCCAGGAAAAAAATCAAAGGATCACGAATTAAGTCAACTAAAGACATGTGAGTTGTAATATCCAACTGGTTATACAATTCCAGGAAAAAAATCAAAGGATCACGAATTAAGTCAACTAAAGACATGTGCGTTGTAATATCCAGCTGATTATACAATTCCAGGAAAAAAATCAAAGGATCACGAATTAAGTCAACTAAAGACATGTGAGTTGTAATATCCAACTGGTTATACAATTCCAGCCAAAGCAAGTTCTTTTTATATTTAAACAGCTTTTCCGTGTGGTACTTCTTTTTGTCAGTATTGATTTATCAGTTTGTCTAGCGCCAATCATAAAATGTGACATTTGTTCAAATTTCTTCTTTCTCTTTAATTTATCGTAGAATAATTAAAACATTAATTTATGTTAAAGTTGCTTCTATTGTCATTAAATTCTGTTTAAAATTTCATTTAAACAAAACTGTTCTGGTTTTGAATTTTTAAATTTGACATTTCACTTGATATTTTAGCAAATTGAATTCTATGGTTTTGACATATAAAAATATAATTTTTTTAAAAATTACAAATTCCTTTTTAAATCACTGATTAAATTCTTGCTTTTTTTAATTAAACCCAATTTCGTTTGTTCTTTTTAATTTTGTATTATTTTTTTCATTCCTTGTTTGTTTTTTTTCAAATTATTTTAATCCCTTAATGGTAGCTTACAATAATCCTAGAGACAATTCTAAGTTTAGAGCTCCAAAGCCGCAAGTAATGTCAGTTAAAGAAGTAACTAGTTGTACAGTAACAGCAAACATGTTTCCATATAAAGGCAAAGATTTAGTTCTACATAATTACTCTGTAACTTTTATTCCTGAAGTAATGCCTAAAAATATATTTTCTAAGTTCTTACATATGGCAGAGATAAATGAATTTAAAGAACCTTATGCCTTTGATGGTCTTAGTGTACTTGTTTCTAATAAAAAATTCCCTGACACAACTCTCACTTTAAAAATGAAAGATAGTGATCTTCAATGTAGAATAGAATACAAGCACACTCACGAGTCCAAATGTACTAATGGTGATTCGGCAGGCATATCTCAATGTGTAGAAATAATTGCCAGGTATTATCAAAAGTTACAATTCTTAGTAGATAAAAAGAGAATGTTTGATATTGGTTCAAAACCTTTTGATTTAGGCTGCGGACTAGAGATCATACAAGGATTAACTGCAACAGTAAAATTTATTAAAGCGGGAATATTTCTTAATTTAGATATGGCATTTGGTGTATTTATTAAACCACTTCCCCTTATTGAACTTCTTTGTCAAGTTGCGGGAGATAACGGTAACAAACAGCGACGAAATAACGTTAATCCATTGAAAGATGATTTAGGTTCAAATTTTTATTATGATTTTGAAAAATTAATTAAGAGTGTAAAAGTATCTACTAATCATAGAGAAAAGGTTTCTACATTTAAAGTATCAGGGCTTTCATCACAATCGGCTTCAACATTAGAATTTGAAATTGAAAATAAGAAGTGGACAGTTGCTCAATATTTTGCTGAAACATATAAACCACTCAAATACCCACATTTACCTCTTGTTATAATTAAAAAACGTGAAATGACAATCCACTTACCATTTGAAGTACTTGAAATTTGTAATGGTCAAAAATACATACGTAAAATTGACGAAAATATGACAGCGACTATGATTAAAGTAGCAGCTAAGAAACCCGCTGATCGATTTGGTGCCATTGCACAAAAAGCAAATGAACTTTCTGCTTTGGAAAATAACTTAATGAAAACCTTTGGAATGGCCTTTGATCACAAAATGTTAAACTGTAAAGCAACTATTTTACCACCACCACAAATATGTTTTTCTAATGTAAATATGAGGGTTAATAACGGATCTTGGAATTTAATTAATGCTAAAGCACTAAAAGGAATTGAAATTTCTAAATGGACAATTTACACATTCCGTTCAAATGACTTTATAAGAGACGATTCAATTGATTCATTTATAGGATTGGGTAAAAAATATGGTGTTAATTTTACTTCTAGGCCACAAACTGTTTACATAAAAAATATGCAAGAATTTTTCAAAGCTGAGAAATCCCGTTTTAATCTTGTTATTTTGCCAGATAAATCTGCACAGAGATACGAAGAAGTTAAGAGAATTGCAGAGACATACAGTGGTGTTTTTACACAGTGTATAGTCGCAGCAAATATTTGCAAACTTACAAATCCTTCATTTGCAGCCAATTTATTATTAAAAATTAACGCTAAACTTGGAGGTAAAAACTGGGGTATTGATGAAAAACTCTTTGGAGATGCTTCTACTATTTTATTTGGTATCGATGTAAATCACCCAGGTGTAACAGATCTTGATAGTCCTTCAATAGTTTCAGTTGTAGCATCAATGGATTACGATTTTATTAATTATAAGAGCATTATTGAACAACAAGAAAGAAGACAAGAAATAGTTGGTTCCCTTAAAGACAGTGTAAAATCATTACTTAAAAGCCACTATGCTAGTACTCAGAAAAAACCTCAAAGAATTATTGTGTTTAGAGATGGTGTTGGTGATTCTATGTTTGATGCAGTTTACAAATGTGAAATTGAATCGATTAAATTGGCTTGCCTTGATTTGGATAAATCTTATAATCCAGAAATTAATTTCTTAGTTGCCCAAAAACGTCATTCTACCAGGTTCATGTGCAATGGAAACAACTTAGTCCCCGGTACAATTGTTGATGAAGTAAGTACACTGGGAATCTTTGATTTTTATCTTGTTTCTCATCATGCAATACAAGGTACAGCAAGGCCTGTAAGATATGTTGTGATTAAAAATGATTCTAATTTTACAAATATGCAATTGTATAAAGCAACGTATGCCTTGTGCCACCTCTATGCTCGTGCAACTAAATCTGTAAGTATCGTGCCTCCGATCTACTATGCCCACTTGGGAGCTGCCCGTGGAAAGTGCTACCTTGAAAAGAATAAGGATGGTGTTCTTAACGTAAGAACATGTGATAAAGAATTACAAAAGACATTATATTACATATAATTAAATAATTCTTTTTCAAAAAGACTTTGTTAATGGGGAATGTGTGTTTATTTAATATAAATTGTTTACCTTATTTTAAATCATTTAATTGCGTTATTTTTTTATAAATTATTTTGGCAATTATTTACCTTCTCATAATTAAAAAGTGTCATTATTTATTTATATGTGCGTTAGACACTTGTTCGCAATTATTTTGGCAATTATTTACCTTCTCATAATTAAAATATGCCATTATTTACTTATATGTACGTTACACACTTGTTCTCAATAATTCATTATAAAATAGTTTAGCAATTGTCAACCTTATCATAATTAAAATATGCCATTATTTATTTATATGTACCTTTTTCGTAATACTTTTTTTTTTAAAACACAATTTCAAATAAAAAATTGCAGAGATACAAACAACTTTTTAAAAATTGAGGGTGTTTTGATGCCAAATTTTAAAAACCACCTTGAAAAATTATTTGTATTTTATATTTATATTTATTTAAGGTTTTAAATGAAATTATATTTTCTACTAGAAAATTTTTGGAGTTTTTTCCGCCAGTGCCTTTTTCTTCTCTGTCAGTTCGTTAATTACTTTTTGTCATTTTCCACATTAAGGTCAAGTCAATCAAAAGAAATGTAAATTTAAGCCTTCTTAAGAACTAGTGCTTAAATGAATGCTTCAACCTTGGTTGGGAAAAGATATAACTTCAGTTTTAAATGGATTTATAAAGAAGAAGAGTCGGAGTTTTTGGATAACATCCTTTATACTAAATTGTGAATAAATTTAATGACATAGGGGTAACTTAAAAGAAATATTTTTTAAAAAACACTTAAAATCTTTACATTATCAAAAAATTTTGTGATTTTTAAGATTCCTTTATACTAAATATTTTTTAAAAAACACTTAAAATCTTTACAATATCAAAAATTATTGTGAGTTTTATGATTCCTTTATACTAAATATTTTTTAAAAAACACTTAAAATCTTTACAATATCAAAAATTTTTGTGAGTTTTAAGATTCCTTTATACTAAATATTTTTTAAAAAACTCTTAAAATCTTTACATTATCAAAAATTATTGTGAGTTTTAAGATTGTAGATATAAAGCGTAAGATTTAAGTTTAAAACAACACTTATGAGCAATTTAAATATTGTGTAGGCGTATTTTCTAAATAACAAATAATTTCAGAGATGTTTTTAGATTTTAAATAAATATTGTTGTTATCTAAAGACCTATTAGACATTAAAGGTTATTGAATTAATACTTTTCCAATAATTAGCAAATTATAAAGTCTTACAATAATTTTCTTTTCTATGTTTTGCTGGCCATCCCTTTCTTTAAATTTTTTCATATTTTTTTTAATCCTAAAATGAAAATTACAATAAAAGAAACTACTAAAACTAACATAAAGTTTATTTTACATTCAAACGTAACGTTTGCCAATTCACTAAGGAGAATCCTCCTTTCAGAAGTCCCAGCCACGGCTATTGACGTTGTAGAAATACGAGAGAATAGAACTGTTCTCCCCGATGAGATGATAGCTCACAGACTTGGATTAGTGCCAATTTATTATTCAGGAACTTTGAAGTCAAAAAAAAGCTGTGGATGTGATGGTTTTTGCAGTGAATGCTCAATTAAATTTCATTTAAAGAAATCGAACGAAACGGATGCCCCTATTACAGTCACCGGTCTAGATTTACAAACTGAAACTCCCGATGTTTCAATACACAACACACTTTTATTAAAGTTGGCACCAAGGCAAAGATTGGATTTGACAGGTATAGCAGTTACAGAATCGCCTAAGATCCATGCTAAATTCTCACCCGTTTCTACTATTGCATTTAACTACGATCCAAATAATAAAAATAGAGAAACCCATTTAAGGGTAGAACAAGATGTAAAGAAAGAATGGCCGGCTATAAATCAATCGGATAAAGTGGAATGGGCAGAAATATCAGAAGTGGAATTTGATCTTGAATGCGTTGAAGGAATGGGAAAGCCTAGGGATATTTTGCAAAAAGCAATAGAAATTTATAAAAAAAAAATGCAGACTGTTTTAGATAGTGTTATTAATAACATAAATTAAAGTTGTTGAATATGGAGATTGAATAAATTCTTAAATCCCGCTTTAAATAAATGCTAAAAGCCCAGATAAAACTGCCTTTGCTTTAAAAATGTTATTATTCCTATTGTGGTGTGCTAAACAATTTATTAAATTAATTTATTCAAAAATTTGAAAGTTAATTTTAAGTATGACATTTGGACAAATTGTGGGGGGGGGTTTTAAGTATATATTTTAAAAGGAGTTAATGGCATAGGGGGTTTAGCTTTAACAATGATCGTTGGATTGTAGCTGTTGTGTTATCCTCTATTAATATAATTTAAATAAATACCCTTAATGACTAAAAAAAAATCGGATTTATTGAAAAGTGGTTGCCTACAGCAAAAAAGAAGTTGCCCACAAAACTCTGGTAGGCCCCTATAGCATTTCGATCCTTCTGCCGACAGTCGGCGAGCCTTAGGACTAAGTGTCCCATTGACCTTGAGCTGGCGTTATATTTAGAGACAGTACCATACTGTCTTACCCTTAATGACTAAATACTTTAATGATGAAGAGCTTACGCCATCTTCGATGGCACAAGATAGTAGCCATTTAATAAATAGACTTGTTATGATTATTTTCAACTATGATTGTTGGATTATAGCTAATTAATAAATACCCTTATTATGATTACTCTCAACTATGATTGTTGGGTTATATAGCTATTTAAGTTAATTCTATTTAATAAATACCCTTTGCTATGATTATCAAGGACTAATAATATTGTCATTTATAGCAAAATACCAACATTTTTTATAAAACCGTGTAAAAATATTAAAAAATTTATTTGTTTTGATTATATGCTTGTTCTGCCATGTGAACTTCTTCTACATTACCACCAACTCCCTCTTCAAAAGCAAGCCAAAGCTGAAAAATTTCTTTCATTGGATGCTTCTTAAAATTCATTTTAACGATTCTTCTAAATAAATTTCTTTTATAATTACCATCTTCCTTTTTAAGATACAAAATCCAATTTTTAGGATTTTCATTTATTGTGCTTTCAACTTGAACTCTGGGGGAATTCATATGTTCATAAATGTAATCAATTGAAAAATTAAAAAATTCTACATTTTCTTTAATAAATTTAACTTTGTCAGTTTCGATAGGTAATAATTTCTTGAAACATGCCAAATTTTTATTTTTATTAAAAATCATTTTACAAATTTTTAAATCGTCTAATATTTCGCCCGCTAAACTGGGAAAATCTTTTGAAGCCCCTTGTACTGTTTTGTCAACTATTTTTTGTGTTATTTCATTGTTATCTGCTAGATATTTTAAATAGAAAATCGCCAAAGAATCGTGTTCTGTAATAGAATTCATATATTTAATAAATAATTCTTTAACATTTACTTTGGCTTCTATTTGTTGTTTAATGAATTCAATAGCATTCATTTGATTGTCTTTAATATCATTTTCTTCAGTTATTTTAATTTTCTTGGCAATTGGTAGATTTTCAAATACTTCTGTTCTTTCAGCCGCTTCAGCCTTACTTTGTTTAAACTGGAAAGTGCTGCCTTTAATTTCACTTATAATTCCTTTCATAACCTTAGATACTCTTTTGTCTCTACATTGTCCTATAAAATCTTTATATTTCACTTGATAAAACTCTCCTTGTTTACCAATAAGTTGAACTTCTCCATATCCAGGCGTTATATCTTCTACAAAACAATAAGATCCAGGATAAATGTTCTTAACAAATACATTAACTTCATCTTTTATTTTCTTATCTTTACATCCTATTAAAATACCTTTTACGTTTTCATTTTGAACTATTTTAATATTATTCAAATCTTTAATAATTGTACTCGTAATCCTTTCAATTGGGTTGTTTATTTCAACAAATATTGGCCCGTCTTTATCTAAATGGGCTAACATGGCCTCTACTTCTTTTTTTATATCGTTAGTTTGTAATAAAATTGGCCCTGATCCAAATTTACTATTAAAAATTAATTTATCGTTAATTAAGGAAATCTTACCTTTGGTTTTATAACCAGGAAAGAATTCATCAAACTTATAGATTTCTACTTCTCTTGTTTTTTCATCTTCAGCAATGATTTTAACTGTGTATAAAACATTTTCCACCAATTTTGCTTTTGTAAAAGTCAATTTATCATCATCTAGAGTTTTTAAAATACAAACTTTTTCTTCTATGCTCAATACATAAGTATTAAATATTGTACCATTGAAAAATATTTCTGCTTTATCATTAATAATTTTAATTGGGCACTCAGATATTGCTACTGGTGCTTCTGTAAATGGATACGCTCTCCCCATTGTATGCATTTTTCGTTTATTGTAGCATGCAAATTTGTAAATTGGTTTGGATCCAAAAATCATGGTAAAAAATTTTATTAAAAAAATAAAGAAATATTTAAAAATTTACAGCAAAACAATGTTTAATAAAAACAAGAAGCAAACATAAATAAAACATTGCTATATTGATAATCAGAGTGCCGTTTTATAAAAATATCGGAATTTATTGCCATAGTGCAACTTTACTTATGATATTCAAGGAAGTTGGTAAAAAAAGGCTGATTATTATGCTTTCGAAAACAACATATAAATCGGCTCGTTTATTTTTAAAAACTATAAAACTATGCAAAAAACAAATCTTGTTAGAATAGTAATTTAAAATATTTTTATGTGATATAACATCTTCAAATTAAATGGCAGTAAAGAGTGAATAAATATATTTATTTAAAAGTATAATTATTTCTAGGAAAATTTTTGGATTGATATTTAGCGTATAAAAAATGATCTTTTATTAAGTCGCAAATCTCTTGTCCCATCGAAGATGGCTTAAGTTCTTCATTAAATAAGTATTTAATCATTAATAGTATTTATTTAAATTAAGTAAGAGTTTGAGTTAAAGATGGGTATTTTTTTAATTATAATTGTTATAATCGGTCAAGATTAATACCCCGAATGTCAATAAATATTTTAAGTAGTAATAATAATATATATATCCAACTAATTATATTAAAAGTGGTAGCACAACAGCAATAATTAAGAATTGATAGGTGTAAAACCTATGAAGCCATCTTTTCACATTTGTGTATAGTCTGGGCATTTTATAATAATTAATAAGAATATTGTGCTTTTTTCTTTTTTAATAACGGTTGTATTATAGCCAATTAAGCTACTTTTAATTAATAAATGCCCTTTCTATGTATATCTTTGACTTAAACAACTATATTGTAGAATGGTCCAAACCCCGTAGTTTTTCTTTAATGGTTGTAGATTTTGAAGTAAAATAGGTGCCTTAATTATTGAACATGGCGTTAACTCTTCGCTTTTAAGTTCTTAGAGAGTATTTATATAAATTTATAGACTATTAAACAAAAATATGAAGTTATAAAATAGTTTTTTAATTAACTAGCAACTGTTATAATCGGTCAAGATTAATACCCCGAATGTCAATAAATATTTTAAGTAGTAACAGCAACATAACTTTGTAAACTTATAATAAAAGTTTTTTGTGCCTCAAATAAATAATTGCAAGACAAAAAGCTGCAGTAATCTGTTAAAAAGTATCAAAATTAATAATTTTTTGTTGCAATTGTTCAATTTTTCTTAATTATTTATGTCGTTATCTGAAGACCTATTAGACATAAAGGGTTATTTAATTAATACTATTTCAACTATTTATTTAAACTTTTTAGAATATTTTTTGAAACAACAAGTCTGCAAATTCTTTTCTCCCACCATCCTTGGTTTTTTAGATTTAAAATTTATATCTTTAACGGGTTTAAACGAGTTAATTTTAAATTAAACACACTGCCTTACTTATCTCATAATTAATAAATTATTTATTTATTTATTTAATAGTCCAATTTCCTTTACTGTCTTTATTACACATCCCCACTTCAATGCTTCTTTCTTACGTTTATATTGTCTTTGATAGTCTTTTCTTACACTTGTAAAGCCCTTTTCCAATATTAGAAAATAAAGTTCCAAATACTGCAGTGCCAGCACCAAACGCAAGTCCGTAGGATGTTTTACTACGTGTAATTTTCTCTATTGCTTTGCCACCCAAATACCCATAAACGAAATATTTTCCTACGCTTTTACCAATACTTTTAGAAGTATGAGTTATTTTATTTATTATTCGCGACATTTGGGTGTAAATATTTTTTTACAAATTTTAATAACATTGGTTGACTTGATTTTTAAATAACCAATATTTATATCAAAAAATGACTCGACTTGTATTCTTTCAATTACATCTATTTGTTAAAAGGATTTAATGACATCGGGCAACTTTATCACTTTTGCACGTTATAAAATTTAATTAATACAATCAAGATTTAGTTTTAAAATTATTTGGTTGTTTTAAGTAGTTAAAAATATAAATTATATTATTTGGTCAAAATTAACAAAAGAATGACACAATTAAATTGTGCCTTGCTTTTTAGAACTTTTTTTATTAAAACAACAAGGCGTAAATATTAAAGAAAAAAAAATCGGATTTATTGAAAAGTGGTTGCCTACAGCAAAAAAAGAAGTTTCCTGCAAAACTCTGGGGGCCCCTATCTATCCCTCTGCCGACAGTCGGCTAGCCTTAGGACTAAGTGTCCCATTGACCTTGAGCTGGCGTTTAATTATAGACAGTACCATACTGTCTTGGGAGTGCCCGTAAATATTAAAGACGGCTGACTTGTGCCATCGAAGATGGCGTAAGCTCTTCATTATTAAAGTATTTAGCCATTAAGGGTATTTATTTAAATTATATTAATAGAGGATAACACAACAATGCTGTTTTTTCAAAGTATTTAGTCATTAAGGGTATTTATTTAAATTATATTAATAGAGGATAACACAACAACAGCTACTAATGATCTTAACTCCTTTGTAAAATTGTCTCTCCTAAATTTTGACTCAAACACTAAAAAAGTCGAAGATTAATCATAAAAAGTGTATTAATTAGTTTTGGCTTAAATAGCTATTTTTTAAACAAAAATATCCGATTAAATCTGCCGTCTTAAAAAACAAAGAATATTAAAAAAGTGATAGTTGAATTAAAACGCGTATTAAAAATCACATAAAATATTCATATTTAAATGTAAAAAACTATTTTGACTTATTGCCTAATTGTTTTTTTCGGTCAAAAAATTAATTAATAAACACATCATTGATAAAAATTGATTTCCTGTCATCACAAAAAATATTGATAAAATCATTTTAACATCAAATTTATTACTTAAACAAAATAATTAAATGTTTTTTATGATTAAAAATCAGTAATTTTTGGCTCTTACGTAAATATTAATTATTTGATTATAGCTTTTTAAGCTAATACTATTTAATAAACACCCTTTTTATGGTTATCTTCGACTTTAAACTATGTGTATGCTCAATTACACATAGTTTTTAAAGTGATAAACATAAATTAATTTTTGTTGTTATTAATCAAATATTAAAAAACTAGATATAACTTGAGATGACAGTATAAACATAAATTAATTTTTGCTATTTTTACTGATATATTAAAAAACTAAATATTACTTGAGATGACAGTATAAATAGAAATTAATTTTTGTTTCTATGAGAAAGGGCTCGAGAACAAAAACACCAAAAATTAAGAGAAATAACTTTTCAGTTAAAAATTTAAGCGTTCATGTGGCCATTTCTATTATAAGAAATATTTGTTTTGTAGTTTTAAAGCTTCAAATTATTACACAAGGTCTGGACGCATCTGAAAATATAACTAAAATTGTTAACAATAGTATTTATTCTCTCCAATTATCACTCTTTCAACAATATTTTATTGTTAGTAGTATAATTATGGATAATCAATTTGAATATGCTATCTCTGTTGTATTAATGATTCATAATGTTATTTTAATTTCGGCATTGATTTTTCTAGCTGACTTTAATATTACTACAAATATCATAGTTCTTTCTTTAATAGCACTAGTTTTGTATCTCGGCGAAATAAGTTTTGTAATTTCAAACATAATCAAAGCAAAAATTACATCGTAATTTTGATCTTTTTAAAAAATTGGGCAGGGATCCTAAAATTAATGAATATTACAAAACGAGGGAAATTCTTAAAACAGTAAGTTCAATCGATCTATTTTTAATTATTCTTGTTTGTGGTAGGTTCTTTTTTCCACCCATACAACCTTACATAAGAATTGATTTTTCAATTCTTATTATATTCATAATTACATTAATACAACATCTTTTTTATTAGAATACAGTTACAATCAGAAATCAAAAAACAAAGAAAAATCGCAATTGGCATTTCTGTTTTTAAAGCGCTTGGCATGACGGTAGAAGTAGTTTTTTTGTCTTTAAAAAGTTTTACATCAACATTTTTTTCCAAAGCCATAAAATTGATTTTATATTCTGATATTTTATTAATTACATTAGTACTCATTTATTATTTATATAAAGATTTTTTGAATTTTGGTAAAGGTCTCAAAGGGCATTTGGAATTCAGAACAAAAAAAATTGATCTAGATGATGAGTCTAAAAAACTTTAGACTCTCTCAAAACAGAGAATTTTTAAGAATATGTTTTAATTCATTAGGGAAACTAATAATGCTTTCGGCCAAATTATAATTAATCAAGATTCCCTGAGAAAATAAAAACTTTAATCAAACTTGTTGTTCTCTGAAGACCTATTAGACATTAGGGGTAATTTATTTAAGAATATTTCCGCAAAACTCATTTGTATTTGCACATTAAAGTGTGGGGTTTCATTATTTTTTTACTTTAAAAGTGTTGTTTCATCAACTATAAATATAACCACAAATAATATCAATGGCTAAATCGATTAAAAATGTAGAACTTAGGCTGTCTTCGATGTCACAAGACATAGAACATACTTCATGAAAGTTAAAGTTTGGGGGGTTTAAAAAAAAACCAATGATTATTTTACTATTTAAAACGGACCACTAAAAAATCAATGTAAATACTTAAATGATTTACTGACATTAATTAGTCTCAAGATGTAAAATTAAGTAGAATATAATTATAAAACGAGTTGTAAATTAAACAGTAACGGCTTAAATATCTATAATCCAACATATTTTAACAATACAATTTAAATTCAAATGACCCTATGTTTGCATTTAATGTTATTAATTGGGCTGCTTATAATTAAAAAAAACGGAGATATTTCCTAGAAGACTTGTGTAATTATATTTACAGAATAAAATTGTGTTAAACGGTGCAGATTAATACGCCGAATGCCAATTAATATTTTAAGTAGTAACAGAAATAATTACTACCGAGAACAACATCTATTAAATAGCACCCTTTGTATGGCTAAGTGTAAAAATAGAATTAAAAGTATACTAGGAGATAGATTATAGTGTGATTTTTCATTAAGCAATAAATTTATTCTTTAAATTTTAATATATTCACAAAAATCTGAAATTTTTTAATTTTTTTATAAAAATTAAGAGTTTAAGTTAAACATGGGCTGTATTTAAGTATATTATATATATCTAACTCATCTTAATTGATTTTAGTTCTGGCAGCAGCTTAAAATTTCCAGAGCTTTAGCATTTAACTCTGTTAGAGTCTCGTAAGATTTGTGTTTTAAAGCCAATTTAAGAAACCCCAAATGCTTTTCTTAACAGATATTTTTAATTATTATTTACATCCCTATTTTTCAATTGATTTCCCTAACTGTTATTAAATCTCCCTTTTAATCTTTTATTTAATTATGTGGGCATTCTCAAAATCATAGTTTCTTGTAACAACCTGCTTTAGAGCTCCCATTTTTTAGTTGACCAATACTTCTACCCAATCCATTTACCAAATCTGAGTAAATCAATTAATCTTTGTGGCCTTCAGATTTACTTGCCCTTTTTACCCCTTTTATCATTATAGCTCTCTAAAATTTATTGGTCAAAAATTAAATAAAAAGAGAATAATTAAGGGGAGTTGTAAAAATGTTGAACTTTCTTAATTTTTTAGATTTAGTCACAGCAAACAATCCTGATCCTGAAGTTGCAACGGCGCCTTTTTTAAGATATATACCTCACCCCTATATGATAACAAAACTTGGGATTATTCAACGTTTTTCGTTTGCACTTTTCATTGTGTTACTGTTGGCTATTTGTATTTTCCCATCAGCTAAAATGAAGAAATACCAAGATTCTCTTGTTTCAGCAGCCAACGTTTACTTTTGTCTCTATGAATTTTATCTTCATCGAAATTATGAAGTCTTAAACGTTTATATGGTTATTATTTGTTTTATTATAGGGATTTGTTTAACTTTAAATGGTGAAATTAAAAGAATTACAGATTGCATTACAAATTCTTATATAATAGCACTATTTTTTGCCTGCTTTTGTAGAACAACCCCCCTTTTACTTTTTTATATTACAATTGCTCTTTCAGCAGCTGTTTTTTATTTTATGATTAGTAATATATCAATTTTACATAGCAAAATCGTATTAACTTCCAGCTATGCTTATTTCATGTGTCTATTCTTATCAGCGCTCTCACCAACAGATGTTTTCCAAGGCTGCTTGAATTTAGGAGGAAGTGGATTTATATATTCCTTGTGTTCTCTTACTATTATGGTAACTCTTATAAGCTCTTTCTTTTTACCCACTATTTTATCATTATTTAAAGTAGCAATCTTTGGATTTGGCTCTGAAAAACCCACTGTCGAAACTCCTGAAGAACCACCGGTTGAAAAAGAAACAGTTTAAATAAATGTGTTTATTTTTGAAAAATCTTTTCGTGTTTTTTTTGCCGGTTTTTAGTGGCTGTATGCTCCACATCATTATTTGATTAAGTTGTTGCGGGGGTATTTAGTGGTTTTATTTATAGTCTATTATTCAACGGGTTTATTTAATTATTCAATTTATATTAATAAACAGATATTTTATTAATTTTTACGCGTTTTATCGCCAAATTGCGTGCAAAACACACAAATATACCATAATTAAGCTTTCTGATGCAAATGTGATTTTCACAAGTGGAAGCAAATTAATGTTTAAAGGATTTATATATAAAAAGCTATTAGATTTACCAGTAAGATTTTAAAGTAAACATGTGTATTTAGTGTTAAATATATCCAACTATACCTCAATTTCCTTTCAAATAAAAATGTATTCAATTCTTTTATTAAAGCCTCCAGCCTAATATTTAAAGTTAAAAACCCTTTCTTTAACTAAATTATCATAAAACTTATTCATAGAGCATATAAAAACATTTTAATATGTAAATAATTAAAAACCCCCTCCAAATCTTGTTAATGAATAAGAAAATTGAAATAGTAGAGAAATATTTAAAAGCAGAAGGATTCTTTTTAAATGATGGAATAAAATATGGATTAGACTTTCTTGTGTATACAGAAGATCCAAATGCTGTTCATTCTAAGTTTGGATTGATAATTCTTAATAAAATGGATTTTCAGCAATTAGTTGCATATCAAAGAATTTGCTGTAGTAACAATAAAATTTTAATAATAGCTATTGTAGATGAAAATGAATCCATAAGTTTTGTTGAGTGTAAAAGATTTGCAAAGAAGTGTATTAACAAGCGAGATTTGGAAGAAGATTGAGAAATTGTTTAAACGGGTTATCTGTTTATAATATAACAATTGTATTATAATTGTTGTTATCTAAAGACCTATCAGGTATTAAGGATTATTTAATTTAAACCTTGCAAAAGTAGTTTAAACAATTAAAACCCGCATTCTGAAAAATGAATTTTAATTTTTTATTGCTAGTTGAGCAAATTATTACAAAATTTAATCTTTGATGATGTAATAGAGACCCTGGCATTGTTATTTTTTACAAAGATTTAAAACAAATTGCTAATAAAATTTAATTATTAGAACTTAGCCGGGTCGTTTTATACTAGTAGAAGGAATAGGTTATAAGTTTGGCGTTGAGGCTAATTATATTTTAATTAAGTATGGCTTATAAATAAAAGTGACAAAAAAAATTAAATTAAATTTTTGAATACTTTGTGTGAGCCTATATTAAAGAAGTTGTTTTATAGCTAATAAAGCAAATACAATTTATTAAATGTCCATGCTATGATTATCTTTAATTAAATATGTTTTATATTCGCATCAGATGTTAAAATGAAAAAGTTTCAAAAACTTCTTAAAAATTAGAATAATTAAAAGCTCATGTTTCTTAATTTAATTTCTAATGTGGTTGCTATTTTTAATGGTGCTGGGGAGTACGTACCTTCACAGCTCCTAAGAAGTTCTTTATATTCTTCACATGTCGCCTATCCATATGATTACAATCATTATTCTCCCTCCGCTTATACGGATTTAGAAGTAGGGTCAAGACATTTACAAAACGAAAGAAAGTTTTTAATAGGTGATAATTTAAATTCCAATGAAAGCATTGTGTCAGTTCCATGGCTAGATTAATAAATATATTCTAAAGGATTTTTATTTAATTTAGTAAAGATATTTCGTATTATGTTATTTGGTAACAGTAAAGAACGTTGGAGAAATTTTGATTTAATCTATTAATGTTATATACTCGTTCTTTGCCTATAATAATGATTTTTTTAAACAAACATCTATAAGCAAGGCTAAGTAGAATTAAAGCCCTAAAACACTTTTAGCAACCATTTTTAATATAAAATTAAGCTCCTGATGAAACCCCATGGCTTTATTCAGATGCATTACGGGGATTCTCAATTGTAACAAAAAAAATGTTGGATTTATTTAAGCTGTAGTTGTTAATACATGTTAGTTTTTTTCGTGTGTTTCTCTGTAACCCGGTCGGGGAACCGCATTGCTGCGTAAACCCCCCACGGTCCTTATGCCAGCTTTAATCCCTCTGTCGAAAGTCGAACTGCCTTAGGACTAAATGTCCCATTGACCTTAACTAGGAGTTTAATTATAGACAGTACCTCACTGTCTTGGGCTCTCTACAGACCCCTGTCTCAATTGTAACAAAGCTGTATTTAAACTGCTTCTGCCAAAAGTCCAAAAATATTAATTGCATAGTATTTTAGTAAAATTGGCATATTAAAGATGGTAATATGTAGTAACTTCTAAAGTTATAGATGGCTAAATGCATTATAAAAAGAAAACACAAAGTTTAAAAATAAAATTTATCAGCAATTTTTTTTCTTCAGCTATATATAAAGACTTAAATTATTATAAGATACACAGCTGAAGCTATTTGGACCAAAATTTAACTAGCTTTTAAGGTTGAAGTCTACTATAAGTATAAAATATACATTAAACTAAATTATTTTTGGGCCAGTTTTTAAATAAATAAGTTAAAAAATAGAATATTTGATATTTTTGTTATAATGCCTTGTCATTACAATAAATTTTTGTTTTTAAGGAAAAAATATATCAACTAAACGTACTAGAAATATGTATACAACCATGTTGTATTTATTTTATTTTTGATTGTATAATAGATTAACGTTAAAAATGGTCATAACAAGGGTATTTATTAAATAAGATTGGTTTTAATGGGTAAAATCCAATAGATAATACTAAAACAACAAAGAAAATGTATTATTTTGTTATTTTTTTAATTTAAAGTAAGAGTTTGAGGTAAACATGTGTATTTATTTAAGTATAATATATATATCCAACTTTTAATAATTTCCCGGAATAAATAATATTACAAATTCTGGTTTGAATATTATAACATATCAATATTAGTGAAACGATACTTTTTTGAAAAGAAAAAAACAGCTGTCTTTTGCTGTTTGAACATGACCAATATTGTAGTTCAGCAGATTAATGAAACCTCTTACTACGTTTGAAGAGCACTTAAATATTAAAAAAAACTTAGTATTTATGTTTTTTATTTTAATAACTTCGATAGCAGCTTTTGTATTTGGACCTAGTGATAATCAATATGAACACACAAGAGAATTCATATACCCACTCGCAGGAGCAGGACATTATGGTGCTTATGGAGGTTATGGTGCAGGCCTTGGGCATGGGCCTTTATCTCCCTTTGGTGCCGGAGGTTACGGGGGATATCTCAGGGAAGTCAATCCTTATGAAGGCAGGCTTGATTCTGTTTGGACCAAATAAATAATTTTGATTCATTTTTTAATGTAAAGATCTATAAATAAGTGATATTACTAGAGACTTTTCTAGCTAAAAGGCTTAAGAACGCTTATTGACGTTAAATCATGCGCGTTTTTCCTTTTAAAATATTTTTAACTAACATTTGGAATAAGTAATTAAATTGGCTTAAAAAGCATTAACCCAAATGTTTGACAAATAGCGTAGGTGTATTTTTGTAAAATCCAATGTTTTATAAATGCGTATCTTGAGTTAATCATCAAACAAAATAAACTTGACTCAATTTATAATAAGTAAGAGTTTGAGGTAAACATGGGTATTTATTTAAGTACAATATATATATCCAACTTCCCCCGCATTAAAGCAAACTCTTACTGAGCTATGTTAATTGCTTTTAGATCGGAGTGATTAATTTTAAATTTGTTCCCTGATTCATGTTTAACGATATAAGAATCGTTTCCTACGTCATGCGTCACTACTCCTCTTTCTTGAAATCTGTCATACGATTTCCCTTTTGTCTTCAAATTTTCCTTATTGGCAATTCTTACTTGCTGCCCTACAATAAATTTTTCTCTTTTTCTTCTTCTAAATTGTCCTTCATATTTTTCCATAGTTTTATTTATCTTTTCATGTATATTTTCGTCGCCTTTTATTGCTTCTTCAGGTGTCATTCCAATTCCTGAATGTAGCGTATTGTTGTAAGCATTCTCAATCATATTAAGTCTTTCTTCAATATTCTTATTTAACTCTTTACTTTTTGCCAATCCATCCCTGATGGTTCTTATTGCTCTTTCCACTCTTCCGTTTGATTGATGCTTCTCCACACTTGTCAAATGCTGCACTATGTTCAGATCTGTGCAGAAATTTAAAAATTCTTTCGCCACAAATTCTTTTGCATTATCTGTATTTAATTCTTTTGGAGTCCCTACTTCTTTAAATATGCTTCTCAAAGCCATTAAAATATCTTTCGTCGTTCTCGATTTTAACACTTTTATTTTAATCTTCCTTGTATAGTAATCTATAAATACAAGTACTGTACTATCTTCTTCACTTATAGCGGCGTTGGGCTAGTGGTCGGCTTGCTGATTCACTCCCGAACTGCCCGGGTTCGAGCCTCGCTTTGGTAGGTAAAAGAACATTAACCGGGACGCCGTTACAAAAGTGGGCGCTAGTCGTAATAACCCCACTATAAAAAGACTAAGACAGTATGGTACTGTCTCTAATTATAACGCCAGCTCAGGGTCAATGGGACACTTAGTCCTAAGGCTAGCCGACCGTCGGCAGAGGGATTAAGCTGGCATAAGGGCCGTGGGGGGTTTACGCAGCAATGCGGTTCCCCGACCGGATTACAGAGAAACACACGAAGAAAACTAACAAAGTATTAACAACTACAGCTTAAATAAATCCGAACATTTTTTTTTTTTTTTTTTTTTTTTTTCTTCTTCACTTATTTTCATAATGTCTATTGCTGTTTTTCCCAATGGTTCTGATGTGGTTACAAATTCACATCCTCCTCCTAATTTTCGACTATTCTTACTACATATTTCACATGAGCTGATAACCTTCTCAATCAGCTGATTTACTTTCGGCCACTTGAATTGTTTTTCTAATTCATATTTAACTGGCACTATTCCTCTATGGATCAATTTTTCATGTATGTTCCTAATTATTTTAATTTTATTTTCCTCGTTCATTTCATCTTGTTTTTCTTCCTTGTCATTTTCATCATTTTCGTATATCCTACTTAGCGCATCTGCTGTAATTAGTGTTTCTCCTTTCTTATAAGTTATATCAAAGTCATAATCTTGGATTCTTTCAATCCATCTACACATTCTTTTGTTCCCAAAATCCCCTTTCTGTTTAATCGCTTCTAATGCGATGTGATCGGTAATTAAACTAAAGCTTCTACCTCTTAATTGGTAGTCAAAGTGCTCTATTCCCCAGACCACAGCTAAAAATTCTTTTTCTGTAATTCCATAATTCTTTTCTGCGCTTGTCAATTTCCTAGACGCTAATCGTATTGGTACTAATTTTCCATTATTATCTTTTTGAAATAATGCTGCTCCTAAACCTGTATCTGAAGCATCTGTCTCTAATATAAACTTTTTATCGTAATCTGGTAAGTATAGGCATACTTCTTCCATTAGATTATCTTTTAATTTCAAAAAACTATTTTCCATTTCATTCGTCCATTCAAATTTTGCATATTTCCCTGTTTTTTCGTATAATGGTATTGCAATTCTGCTCATATCTTTTATAAATGCTGAAAAGAAATTCATCTTTCCTAAAAATCTCCTTAAACTTTTTGTATCCGTTGGTCTCGGATAGTTCATTATATCTGTTCTTGATTCTTCTGTTAATTTCTGGGTTTTCCCATTTACTACTATTCCTAAAAGTTTAATCTTGTTTTTGGCTAATTGTAATTTCTTCGTGTTTATACACAAATTATTCTCTTCCAATCTTTTGAAAACTTCAAATGCTAATTTATCATGTGTTTCTTGTGTTTTACCATGTACAACAATATCATCAAGGTATACTTCAACACCTTTTCCACTCATATCTCCTAATAATTTGTCCATTGTCTTTTGGAAAATGCTTGGTGCATTTTTATATCCCATAGGCATTCTATTCCATTCATATAATCTGTTATCAAATTTGAATGCAGTCTTAAATCTATGTTCTTTCTTTACTTCTATCTGGAAATAACCATCTTTTAAATCGATCACTGTAAAAACAGTTGATCCTTGTAATTTTTCTATTAAGTCATTCATTATTGGTGTAGGGTAATCTTCTTTTATAACAAGCTCATTTAATGCTATCAAGTTAGTACACACTCTAACTGTGCCATCTGGCTTTTCCACTGGGCGTACTGGACTTCTCCATTCTGATGTTGATCTGCTTATTATTCCGCACTGTTCTAATTTATCTAATTGTATTTTAGTTTTTTCAATCATACTTTGTTCTACTTTTCTTTGTCCTGGTACGTATACTCTTTTCCCTTCTGGTGTATTAATTTCACAAACACCCAGCTTACATGGATCTCTAATTTTTAGATCATTATTTGTAGCTTGTGGGTATCTTTTTATTATTTTCTGTAACAATTCACTTTCTTCTTTATTCACTTCTTTGTGATCCATGCTGTGCTTCTTCTTCTCATTCAGCAATATTTCTTTTTCTACTCTCTTATTCACATCTTTGTGATCCATGCTGTGCTTCTTCTTCTCATTCAGCAATATCTTCTTCTTTTCTCTCATTTTCACTTCTTTGTGATCCATACCAATCATATTGACAGGTAATACCTCCTCTTCTTTGAGGGCTTCTTTTATTTTCACGTCTTTGTGATCCATACCTATCATATTGACAGGTAATACCTCCTCTTCTTTGAGGGCTTCTTTTTGCTTATGTGTTGCTCTTTTCTTTCTATCCATTCTTTCAACAATCTTCTTAAGCCATATCCAGTGTGGCATACTTCTAGGTCTTCTTTTCATCCTTTCCACAACTTCTTCTTTTTCATTTCCTTCATTCATCCCATCAATTATTTCGGATGTTTTTATCTCGCTGTATTCCTCAAGCAATGCTTCTACTAATAGTAGATTAAATCGAGTGTACTCTCCTAAAGTTAACTCTCCCTGGTAAAACTGTTCGTATGTTTCAAGATTGTTTTCTTCTGAACCAAATTCTATTATATATTCCAATTTAAAAATTTTCCATGACAGATTTTCTTTCTGAATTTTCATAAACCAGCGAATTACAGAATCTGAGGATCCCCGAACAAACCAATTAATCTGTTCATTGTCTCCTTTAATCTTTCGTGATTTCATATAGCTTTCTGCTTTCCATAGTTCTGCTAGGGCATCATTAACTCCTTTTCGGCGTGCTCTCGTATCGGGTGCCAAGTAAGAGTTTGAGGTAAACATGGGTATTTATTTAAGTACAATATATATATCCAACTTAATATATGAATTAATTGGATGTAAAATCCAAATTTAATTATTTTTGTTAAAGTTACCCCTATGTCATTAAATCCTTTTAACAATTTTTAAAATTAGCAAAAAAAAAGAGCTGAAGAAAAGATTGAGCAACAAAAATCTGTGGGCAATCATCGAAAAATCTCAGCTTAAGAAAGCCCATTTTACACCATTCACAGATTTGTTAAAGAAATGTGCAAGTATTCGTTTCAAATATATAAAAGCTATAAATTTAATTAAAGGCTAACAGCAAACATAACAGAAATTAAAATGACAAGCTTTATTAAAAATAACATTTAAATACTGATTTACTACAGGGTGTATCAAATAAGATATTAAAAAGACAATTTTCTAAACATGGTCGTTATCTATTTTTTTGTCGTGAAAACAGAGTTACCATTAATCTCACTTGTATTACAATACAAACTGTAAATAGAAATATCGATATAAACAATGGTGCAAATTACCTAGACATTTGTAGATAATCAGTAGATTTGTTTAAAAAATAATGGCTTCTGCAAATGAATGGTATTTAAATAATAAACGAGACCGTAAAATTTCTATATTTATAATATTTCCAAATTATTGAAATAATGAACGGTATATTCCCAATACCATTTTAAATAACCCTTTGCCAAAATACTAAGCCCGTTACCATGCTCGAGTATGAAAATTGATTCTAAGCATAAGCACAATTTTAGTTTTTACTGCTAAACCAAGCTTAAAAAGCAGAATAATTAAGTAAACTTTTGATATTACAATATAATTTATGATTTTCTGGCATCTTTTAGATTGGAAATTAAACAAAAGAGCTTAAAAGTTTTGGTTGGTTTATAATTATTTAATAAATACCCTTTTTATTATCTTCGACTTTTATACACGAGAAAAGCATCTCCGAATAATTGTTAAAAAACAAACTTGATATAGAGGCAAGCAAGATCATGAATAGCACATCATAATGTATCTAAAAATTCAGATGTGCTGTTAAATATTGGTTGATAAAATGAAAGAGCATTTTAATTTTTAGAAAAGTTTAAAACCCTTCTTTTTTAATCAAAGTGGAATAATATTTTTATAACAAACTCGAACTTTAAGGATTAGACGTTGTAAGGTAAAATAAATGTTTAATTTTAATTATCTTTAATTGTTTGAAAAATTATAATATTTTAACTATGACAAATGAAACTTATAACTACGTTTTACAAAGGCTTAAATATAAAAAAAGCTCGTTTTTATATGTTTTTTGTTTTTTTTAGTTCAATTACAGCTTTTGTATTTGGGCCTAGTGGTAATACATATTCACACACCAAAGACTCTTTATATCCATACACAGGTATAGGAGCTTTTGGTGCTGACTACGGTCATGGACCCCTACCTCCATATTCAGATCTTGGTATTGGCGCGGGAGCTCTACCTTTAGGAAGGAGATTTCTTAGAGAAGTTAATCCATATGAGAGCAGACTTGTTTCTGGTTGGACAAACTAAATAAATTTTAACCAAAATTTTCACATCTTTGTAATATCTATAAATCTATACAATAAGATTTAAAAAAAACAATTGCTGAAATCAAATAGGTTTAAAATAACGTGTTTATAGCTCTAAATACATAAATTATGTTTGTAAAGTTCAAGTAATTTATTAGGTTCTTTTAAACCATGTAAAAAAGGGATGCCGTTTTTTTGAATACTTAATATAAGATAAGGAGTACAAAAGTGTATTTAATTATAAATTTTGATATTTATTGTATAATAAGAGCATTAAATCTTCTAGAACGCCTAGTTTGTAAATTCAGAACCCAGTTAATATATTAACAACCGATATTTATAAATTATTTATTCCTTGCGCAGTCAAAAATTTACCCAGAAATGAAAACAAAATCAGATTATAATTCTATAGATATGACAATATGTTCCCAGCGGTAGAATGTTTTAATCAAGCAATTTAACATTCCAATTAGTAATGAATATTTTATATCTCAAATGCTTCATGTCATACGTCTTTTATTGTTTGAAGATAACTAATATTGTAGTTCAGCAGATTAATGAAACTTCTTACTACGTTTTAAGAGCACTTAAATATTAAAAAAGCTTGGTATTTATGTTTTTTATTTTAATAACTTCAATGGCAGCTTTTGTATTTGGCCCTAGTGGCAATCAATATGAACACACAAGAGAATTCTTATCCCCACTCGCAGGAGTAGGACCTTATGGTGCTGGCTATGGACATGGGGCTTTATCCCCCTATGCAGACCCATTGCTAACAGCCGGGCATTACGGTAGATTTCTTAGGGAAGTCAATCCTTATGAAAGCAGGCTTGATTCTGCTTGGACCAAATAAATAAATTTCAACCAAAATTTTCAACTTTTTTGTAATATTTATAAATCTATACAAAAAATTCTTTTGCTTTAATAACATATTTAAACTCTCGAAATAGGTTTAAAATAAAGTGATTATAGTTCTAAATACACAAATTACACTTGTAAAGTTCTAGTGATTTAAAAGGTATTTTTAAACCAATGTAAAAAAGAAAAGCTGTTTTTTGAATACTTAATATAAGATAAGGAGTACAAAAGTGTTTTAAATTATAAATTTGCGTATTTATTTTATAATTAGAGCATTAAATCTTACAGAACGCCTAGTTTTTAAATTTGTGAAACATAAAAAATATTAACAACCGATATTTATAAATTATTTGTTTCATGAGCAATTTATTTCGATGTTTTTGCGCAGTCACAAATTTTCACCAAAAATGAAAAAAATAATCATAATTCTATAGATATGACAATATGTCCTCTGAAAGAAAATGTTTTAAACAAGCAATTAAACATTCAAACAGGCAATTAATATGTTATATCTCAAATTCTTCATGTCATCCGCCTTTTATTGTTTGAAGATAACCAATATTTTAATTAAGCTATAAACAGACTTCTTTCTACGTTTGAAAAACACTTTAAAATTAAAACATAATCCTAGTTTACATGCTAATTATTTTGATTAGTATAATTACGGGTTTTATATCTCTCTCTTACGGCTTTTCATATGGCCACGCCAGTGAATTTACATTAACACCCGGTGGAGAATACGGAGACTATGCTCATGGGACCCTGTCTCCATATACAGACCTTAGTATTGGTCCAAGAGCCCTGCCTTTAGAGGGCGGGTTTCTTAGGGAAGTCAATCCTAATGAAAGCAGACTTGATTCTGCTTTTAGAAAGTAATTTTTTTTTGATTTTTGCAAATCGATTTAAATAAAACTTTTTTAAAAAAACCTATTGTTTGGTTTTAACAGATTCGGTTTAAAGCAATGTTTTAATGTTTTTTTGGAAATGTAAGAATTAATGAAAAGTTTGTTCTTCTTGTTAAGGTTTTAAAACTTTATAGAACAAGCTATACGGGCGGCTGATTACAAAATAATTAGCAAATTTTTAGATTCTTTTAATTTTTAAATTTGCGAATTAAAACATATTATAAAGATACTCTCGTCTAAATTTTTAAAGAAGAGCTTTGTGCTATCGAAGACAACGTAAGATCTTCATCAATAATTTTTTTTGTCAATAAGGATATTTATTTAAATTTAGTAAGAGTCTGAGGTAAACATGGGTATTTATCTAAATATATTTTTTTATTCAACTAATTTTATAAATAGAGGAATACAGTTAAAAAAGCAGTTAGTATTTGCACTGAATTCAGGCCTGTAATTTTATACTAAAAATTTATATTAAAGGCAAACAGAGAGTTATAAAATCCTTCAACATTTCCAAAAAATTTAATTTAACGTTTTAAATATTTAAAAGAAGAACCACCCGTTAAGTTATTATTACTGGGCAAAAAAAAATTATGTACAACAAGCACTGGGATAATGTGTGAACGATTGCATGGAATTTTAAGTAAAAACTCGCGTTTAATTAGAATATAAACAATATTTAGAAAATTATAAGCCTAGTTATTATATAAATGAGAGAATTAATTTTTTCTGATTTATAATGAATTAAGAAGCCAATTAGTTTCACACTATTTGACCTTCGGCACTGGTATAATCAATTAAACTCTTTGAAGTAACATTTCAAACAATATGTTTTTGTAAAATAATTAATGTCAATATGTAACTTTGTTTGAACACCCTATACCTTATAAATATTAAAACAACTAAATATAAATGTATATTTTTTAACTTTGGCAAACGCATTCGTTTTAATACCAAATGGCTTGTATTTTTCTTCCTACAGCAATCCGAATACAATTAATTACTTAAAAGCTACTAGTATTAGTTCTGGCAGTGTTTACGGCGCAACGCCGGAATCATATGCAGATTTAGAAGTTGGCGTAAGACATTTACAAACTGAGAGGAGATGGAGAAGAGATGATGATTTGCTTGAGAGAAATTATACAAATTTATTTAGTAAAAAGCTGTAGCTGAATGTAATAAATAAATTTTACATGTCTTTAAATCTTTTAATTAACCAAAACAATAATGCATACATAAACAAGTTCTGTAAAATACTCACGGCAATTAAAACAAGCTAAAATAAAAAAACCCCCCATCTGGCCCAATCTGTATTTTTTAAAAAATTTAATTAATTAGGCAGATATTTATTAGTGGAACCGTGAGTAGTAAACTTTCTATCAAATTTAACTTCACTTCTGACAAAACGTCTATCATTTTGCTTATCCCTTGTTCCCACTTCTAAATCTGTGAAAGTTTTTGGTGAAAAATTAAAGTAATCATAGGGATATCCAGGATTATGAGGATTTATTCCAACAGCATTAGAATCATAATGATTATCAGTACCGAATACATACGAATAAATTGGAACTATAAAATATAAGTACATCGAGTTTTTTTTGCTTACTTTTTTTATGAGAATGTTCAAACAGTGTTACAAATTAATTTTTGTTATGAAAAAGCAATATATTGTAATAAAAAGATTGATAGATTTAAATTATAGACAATAACATTGAAATTCAAGTGAAACACATTGAGATATTATTTTTTAAAATTAGCAAATACGCCAAAGCTCAAATTAATGAAATGAATCAGAAAGATATTGAAGTGATAAAGTATGTGTCTTGTGCCATCGAAGATGGCGTAAGCTCTTCATCATTAACGTAGTTAGTCATTAAGGGTCACTAAGAAAACTAACATGTATTAACAACTACAGCTTAAATAAATCCAACATTTTTTTTAGTCATTAAGGGTATTTATTTAAATTATATTAATAGAAGATAACACAACAGTAAGAATAAAAAAATCCCTAATCACAAACTAAATAATGTTTTTACTCCAAAATTGGAAGTATACCGATTGGTATCTTTGCTAAAAAAGTCATCTTTTTATTCAAAAATTATTGCTTTTTAATTTATGAAAAAAAAACAACTTTGGTTTACTGGCAAGGGTAAGTCTGGAGTAAATCCTGCCAGCTAAATCCTTATTAACTCTTACAACTTCTCAATTTCGGTGGTGAACTCCACTCAGTGGTTGATCATTGGTAGCTCTAAATCTTAGAAGCCAAAAAGACTTTGAAGAACGAGGCAAGAACCGCAGGCTTCTGTGGTATAATAAGCTATAGCCTGAATGGGACTGAGTTAAGCATAGAGCTGTTTGACATACAGGCTATATGATCGTTGATGATTCCTAAGTAAGTCTATTTGATGTATAAAAGCTGCCTCTAATTTAAATAAATATTTTAAGAGCAGGGTATAAGGAAAAAGTCCTTTCCCCTTTTTTTAATTCACTCGTTTAGGCTATTGATTCCTTTAAATTACATGTATGTTAATGATTGTTAGGTTAAATAAAAGATGTGCCTAAAGAGTATTTTTTCAAACAAACTATTTAAATATGAAATTTATTATGAGTTGTTAAACATTGTTTAAAAATTCATTTAAAAATAAGTACAAACCATAGTTTTAATGTTTTTTATTTGGAAACTAGTTGTAAAAGCTCACATAATTAATAAAATTTATTCTAATACGCAAATCCCTTTATATTCGTTCAATGGTGCTACTCCGTTTGATTATGGCAGATATCCACTTTCTCCTTACTCAGATTTTGGTTTGGGTGAAAGAGTTTCCTCAGGAAATAGCAGATATTAAATTTCTATTAAGTCCAATTATGTAAAAAATTGTTTTGAGTTAACGTGTTATTTTTTCAATAAAAATAATTAAATTGGCTTTAAAAGTATATTATTTGCAATTAAATACCGACAAGTATATTTATTAATAGTAAGAGTTTGAGATAACCATGGGTATTTATTTAAGTAGATTTTTTTATCCAACTTTAATTAAAAAATATCCAATTAAACTTTAATTGTATTTTTAATTTTATTCTATGTGCTAAATAAGGCCATCGTAAATATTATTGTAAAAATCTACCAAGATTACTATCCCTAATGCCAATAAATAATTTAAGTAGTAACAATTTAAGACAGTATGGTACTGTCTATAATTAAACGCCAGCTCAAGGTCAATGGGACACTTAGTCCTAAGGCTAGCTGACTGTCAGCAGAGGGATAGAGATGCTATAGGGGCCCCCAGAGTTTTGTAGGAAACTTCTTTTTTTGCTGTAGGCAACCACTTTTCAATAAATCCGTTTTTTTTTTAAGTAGTAACAATTATAATAAGAGAGTAATAAATATGCAGAAAATGACTGCCATTACTCCTTTATTTTAATATTTTTAGCAAGTTTTTAATAAAGAGGTAATTAATTCACTTGTCCTTTTTTATGAAGAGCTTATAATCGTTTAGGCTAAAATTAGGTCATTATAAAGGGAACTCCAAATTGTTTGTTACTGTTAAAGTTACACATTTTTCATTAAATTCTATTTACAGTTATTTAAAAAAATTATAATCAGGGATAATTTTCATTTTACCTTTAGATTTTTGAAATGCTGCTTATATTTAAAATTTTAAAACTTAAATATTGTATAAATCAATTAATATTTATAAAAACCCCTTATTTTTAATACCAAATTTTGAACTCAATTATCTAGCCCATGTATTGGACAATTGTGATTTCATGAACGAAATTACAAACAAAGTTTTACTTATTTGCAAAAACAAAAAAAAAATAAAGTTCAATGTTTCTTCACTTTATAACAAATATTATTGCACAAATATTAAAATTAGAAGGCGATGCATATGATAAAAACTACAGTTTTTTTCTTCCCCTTGTTACTCATTTTCCATATGAAACACCCACTGATTATTCTTCTTCTGCATATACTGGCAATCGGCCTGGTGCAGGGTATATATTAAATTAATTAATTGTGAACTTAAAAAATATTTATTTTTCAAAATTTTATTCATAGGTATTTATTGTGCTATAATAAAAACATTAATTTTGATTTTAGGTAGTAATTCTGATTCCGGCAATTAATTAAATCATAAAAATTGTTTATTATTGAGTGATATATAAAAATATGGATATATATTGTTGAAATAGTCTTAAATTTATTACCTTTAATGTCTAATAAATCTTCAGATAACAACATATATTATACTTAAGTAAATACTGATGTTTACCTTAAACTCTTACATAAATATCCATATTTACCTCAAACTCTTAATTTATTTATTTTCCAGGATGTTATGAAATGAAGTTGATGTAATTAATAAGATATTTTACATAATTCTTAATCAGAAAAGTTAAGAAAATATGATTTATTAGCTAATTGATTATCATTGGCCCACAGGTTAACATAAATATTATTCCGTTTAGCGGCGTTGGGCTAGTGGTCGGCTTGCAGATTCACTCCCGAACTGCCCGGGTTCGAGCCTCGCTTTGGTAGGTAAAAGAACATTAACCGGGACGCCGTTACAAAAGTGGGCGCTAGTCGTAATAACCCCACTATAAAAAGACTAAGACAGTATGGTACTGTCTCTAATTATAACGCCAGCTCAGGGTCAATGGGACACTTAGTCCTAAGGCTAGCCGACCGTCGGCAGAGGGATTAAGCTGGCATAAGGGCCGTGGGGGGTTTACGCAGCAATGCGGTTCCCCGACCGGATTACAGAGAAACACACGAAGAAAACTAACAAAGTATTAACAACTACAGCTTAAATAAATCCGAACATTTTTTTTTTTTTTTTTTTATTATTCCGTTTGTACTTACATGGACTGGGCAGTTATAACTTTGAATGTAAAATATATAATTATTTTAAAAGCCTGGAAACGAATTGAAGTATAAGATTATCGAGTGTGTCAAAGTCAATTACGTAAATAATGAAAAGATGTAATTTTTGAAAGTGGCATCGTAGCAGAAATCAAGATAGACTTGCTAGCCACCAGGATAGAATCGGTCTCATACTAAAAAAATGGTATTTATTAAAAGTAGTAAGTAATCATGCAGCAAAAATCAGGCCGACCCTACACAAACCTTATAGCTCTCAATACTTCTTGCGGGCAGTCGGCTTTTCCTAGGACTACAGATCACATTGAACTCAACTTGAAGTTTTATTAGAGACAGTACCACACTGTCTAAATCGGTTCATACTAATATGCAAAAAAACGATAACTAGCAAAGACACTCACCCGTAAATAAATTATTGTATAATCTTGTGAAAATATACTATACAGCAAAAAAAGGATAATTAACAAAGACACTCACCCGTAAATAAATTATTGTATAATCTTGTGAAAATATACTATACAGCAAAATAATTATTAAAAAAAATTATATGTTGTTATCTAGTCTTATTTCTTTCACGTTTTAAGTTTATGCAATTTAATAATTAGTCTGGAAAATTTAAAATCAAATAAACTGATTCTTACTCGTAACAAAAAAAACAGCCACCGACTTGCCTTTGATAATCTGTTTTCTGTCGAATGATCGTTTTACTTCTTTTTTAATACGAATTTTAAGTTGGTTGATCTTCTTTAAATTTTTATTTGATTTTTAGCCTTTCTATTATTCTACTAACCGATTTGAACCTCCAGTATAATGCATGATAAATAATGATTAACCACTTCTCTCATTTTTGGAGTGTGTGATGAGTGTGTTTTCATGTCATACATGTTATTGTAAGTAAATTTTTCTTCGAAAATTGTATCCAATATATTTATTAACCTCAATTTTTTAAGAAAAACTAGGCACTAAGCTAAAAAACATAGTAAAATAACGATATCCCCACTTAAATGATTACATTATTTTCTGTTTGTATGCTCAAGTCTACAAAACTTGCTGTCAAATATAAAATTCAAAAAAAAGTTTAATTAATTTAATAAGCGCAATTATTTCAAATTATTTAATTAGGCAGCCCTATGCCAGAAGAAATTAATTGTATAAGAAAAATTCAGGATGAAAAACAAAAATCTTTAGCCAAGAGATTGCGGGATATTATTGTGACTTTGGCAATTTTGGTACTTATGGTGCCAATTCACATGGGGTTATGCCTTTTTACTAAAATATTCTTTAATGTTAAAGGCATATATTTTTAGTAATAGATTTTCTAAATCTTAAAAACAATTTATACTATTTATGTGATATGATACCGGCAATTTTTGAGTTTTTTAATGTAATCTCAGCATTTGTACCGAAAATACATATGTTAATCATATATAAACAAAACATTTGAAAATTATTATCAATCTATTTTATTAAATTGTTTTTTTAAAAAATACAAAACCCCGTTTTCATGTGTTTTATACAACCAATCATTATTGATAATTAAACTCTTTTTCTTTACCCTTTTTAATCATTATAATTGTTAAAGTTACCCCTATGTCATTAAATTCTATTAATATGGCGGTGATGGCAGGGGTCGAACCTATGGCCTTTTACATGCAAAGCAAAACATCGTTTATCATTATAATATGTTTAATTCTTTAAATTATATAAGGCAGGCCACTTGTATGAATAATACAATATTTTAAAACAAAATGATGAAAATAGATTTGAATTCTGATAATAATTTTGCAAAGAAAGTAGAAACAATGTTTCGTTAGTTTTTAAAATCAAAATCAGGCTTAAATTACAATGTTATTCAACTTTTTTGCCAGAATTGGTGCCCAAACAATTGAATTAAACAGCTATTTGTTTGACAACACCAAAAACTTCATATATCCAAACGCAAATTCTTCTCCTTATGGATCGCCTTATGATATGGATCCAGCGTTAGTTACAGATCTCGCTATAGGTGTAAGGCATTTACAAAACGAAAGAAAATCCTTAAATAGCTTTCCCCTCCGTGAAAAAAATCCCGAAGATGATATTGTGCATCTAAATTAAATAAATATTAAAATTTTTGTTGAGTTTGAAAAATAATCATTCATTGTACTGCATTTTTATATAAATGACCATTTTTTTAATAACGTTTTAGCAAACATGCTAAATCAGTTAATAATTACAACATTATAAAACATGATATTAGAAACAAAGTTTTAGTAAACCTTAAAAATTAAAATTGTGCTCTAAAGATGCTTTTTATAATTTTTATAACAAATATATCAGCCTATATTTATGGAACTGATAATAAATACACAGTAAACCCTACAAATTATTATAATACAGGTGGCCATTTATATGCGCCTTCTGTATCTGAGCACCCTTTTAGTAGTTGGCAAAATTCCCCTTATAGTGACTTTGCTATAGTAGGGCATCTTTATGAACATACAAGACCAGATAGAAAAGATGTTCCTCGTTCAAATGCTAACCATTGGATGTCTAGCAATTAAATAGGTTTGTAAGTAAATTATTTAAAAGTGTTTTAGACGGTTTAACAAATTCGTGGCAAATTCAACTGTTTATTGTTAGTCGATTTAGCATTAAACTTTGTGATGTATTCTTATTACGTTTGATTCGTAAAAACAAATATTAGCGTTAAATTATCGATCTAAGACACCTGACCATGCTTTGCCGTAAACATTGATAATGCGTTTTAAAAAATATCTTTGGTTTGTTAAAATTAGATGCTTCTCTACTTTCTAAACTTTGTATAAAAATTAAATTTTTGAGTAAATTACTTTCCTTAAACTTAAGTCGTTAGAAGATTATTATAAAACATGATATTAGAAACAAAGTTTTAGTAAGATTTAAAAATTAAAATTAAATCCTAAAGATGCTTTTTATAATTTTTATAGCAAATATATCTGCATATATTTTTGGAGACCCCAATAAATACTCAGAAAAGCCCACCAATTATTATAATACAGGTACCTATTTATATACCGGTTCTGTAGTATCCGAAAACCCTTTAAATGGCTTGCCAAATTCTCCTCACGGCGATCAGGGTATAATAGGGCATCTTTATGAGGAAGCTGGCCCTGGATATCAGTTCATTCCTCGCACAAATGAGAATCATTGGATAGCTAATTAATAAAAATTTATTTATACTTTTTTTGTTTAATTAAATTAAAAAAACATAAAAAAAGTGCTTTCCGGCTGCATAAAACTAATTTTTTGTTAAAATCAAAGTTTTTGTTTATCTGACAATTTATTAATTATTGAATTACTTATCGAAAATAATAAAAAAAAGTTTTAAACCCAAACTTCTCCCGTTGAATTATTTTACAAAAAAGTGGGGAATTTTTAGTTAAATAATGATAATTGTCTTGAGACATCGAAGACGGCAGAAGCTCTTCATCATTAAATAAGTATTTAATCATTAGGGGTATTTGGGGATTATATTAATAGAGGATAGCAGTAACCTCTTTATTAAAAGTAAGAGTTTGAGGTAAATATGGGTATTTATTTAAGTATAATATATATATCCAACTTCCCCCGCATCAAAGCAAACTCTTACTGAGCTATGTTAATTGCTTTTAGATCGGAGTGATTAATTTTAAATTTGTTCCCTGATTCATGTTTAACGATATAAGAATCGTTTCCTACGTCATGCGTTACTACTCCTCTTTCTTGAAATCTGTCATACGATTTCCCTTTTGTCTTCAAATTTTCCTTATTGGCAATTCTTACTTGCTGCCCTACAATAAATTTTTCTCTTTTTCTTCTTCTAAATTGTCCTTCATATTTTTCCGTAGTTTTATTTATCTTTTCCTGTATATTTTCGTCGCCTTTTACTGCTTCCTCAGGTGTCATTCCAATTCCTGAATGTAGCGTATTGTTGTAAGCATTCTCAATCATATTAAGTCTTTCTTCAATATTCTTATTTAACTCTTTACTTTTCGCCAATCCATCCCTGATGGTTCTTATTGCTCTTTCCACTCTTCCGTTTGATTGATGCTTTTCCACACTTGTCAAATGCTGCACTATGTTCAGATCTGTGCAGAAATTTAAAAATTCTTTCGCCACAAATTCTTTTGCATTATCTGTATTTAATTCTTTTGGAGTCCCTACTTCTTTAAATATGCTTCTCAAAACCATTAAAATATCTTTCGTCGTTCTCGACTTTAACACTTTTATTTTCATCTTCCTTGTATAGTAATCTATAAATACAAGTACTGTACTATCTTCTTCACTTATTTTCATAATGTCTATTGCTGTTTTTTCCAATGGTTCCGATGTGTTTACAAATTCACATCCTCCTCCTAATTTTCGACTATTCTTACTACATATTTCACATGAGCTGATTACCTTGTCAATCAGCTGATTTACTTTCGGCCACTTGAATTGTTTTTCTAATTCATATTTAACTGGCACTATTCCTCTATGGATCAATTTTTCATGTATGCTCCTAATTATTTTAATTTTATTTTCCTCGTTCATTTCATCTTGTTTTTCTTCCTTGTCATTTTCATCATTTTCGTATATCCTACTTAGCGCATCTGCTGTAATTAGTGTTTCTCCTTTCTTATAAGTTATATCAAAGTCATAATCTTGGATTCTTTCAATCCATCTACACATTCTTTTGTTCCCAAAATCCCCTTTCTGTTTAATCGCTTCTAATGCGATGTGATCGGTAATTAAACTAAAGCTTCTACCTCTTAATTGGTAGTCAAAGTGCTCTATTCCCCAGACCACAGCTAAAAATTCTTTTTCTGTAATTCCATAATTCTTTTCTGCGCTTGTCAATTTCCTAGACGCTAATCGTATTGGTACTAATTTTCCATTGTTATCTTTTTGAAATAATGCTGCTCCTAAACCTGTATCTGAAGCATCTGTCTCTAATATAAACTTTTTATCGTAATCTGGTAAGTATAGGCATACTTCTTCCATTAGATTATCTTTTAATTTCAAGAAACTATTTTCCATTTCATTCGTCCATTCAAATTTTGCATATTTCCCTGTTTTTTCGTATAATGGTATTGCAATTCTGCTCATATCTTTTATAAATGCTGAAAAGAAATTCATCTTTCCTAAAAATCTCCTTAAACTTTTTGTATCCGTTGGTCTCTGATAGTTCATTATATCTGTTCTTGATTCTTCTGTTAATTTCTGGGTTTTCCCATTTACTACTATTCCTAAAAGTTTAATCTTGTTTTTGGCTAATTGTAATTTCTTCGTGTTTATACACAAGTTATTCTCTTCCAATCTTTTGAAAACTTCAAATACTAATTTATCATGTGTTTCTTGTGTTTTACCATGTACAACAATATCATCAAGGTATACTTCAGCACCTTTTCCACTCATATCTCCTAATAATTTGTCCATTGTCTTTTGGAAAATGCTTGGTGCATTTTTATATCCCATCGGCATTCTATTCCATTCATATAATCTGTTATCAAATTTGAATGCAGTCTTATATCTATGTTCTTTCTTTACTTCTATCTGGAAATAACCATCTTTTAAATCGATCACTGTAAAAACAGTTGATCCTTGGAATTTTTCTATTAAATCATTCATTATTGGTGTAGGGTAATCTTCTTTTATAACAAGCTCATTTAATGCTATCAAGTTAGTACACACCCTAACTGTGCCATCTGGCTTTTCCACTGGGCGTACTGGACTTCTCCATTCTGATGTTGATCTGCTTATTATTCCGCTCTGTTCTAATTTATCTAATTGTATTTTAGTTCTTTCAATCATACTTTGTTCTACTCTTCTTTGTCCTGGTACGCATACTCTTTTCCCTTCTGGTGTATTAATTTCACAAACACCCAGCTTACATGGATCTCTAATTTTTAGATCATTATTTGTAGCTTGTGGGTATCTTTTTATTATTTTTTGTAACAATTCACTTTCTTCTTTATTCACTTCTTCGTGATCCATGCTGTGCTTCTTCTTCTCATTCAGCAATATTTCTTTTTCTACTCTCTTATTCACATCTTTGTGATCCATGGTGTGCTTCTTCTTCTCATTCAGCAATATCTTCTTCTTTTCTTTCATTTTCACTTCTTTGTGATCCATACCTATCATATTGACAGGTAATACCTCCTCTTCTTTGAGGGCTTCTTTTTGCTTAAGTGTTGCTCTTTTCTTTCTATCCATTCTTTCAACAATCTTCTTAAGCCATATCCAGTGTGGCATACTTCTAGGTCTTCTTTTCATCCTTTCCACAACTTCTTCTTTTTCATTTCCTTCATTCATCCCATTAATTATTTCGGATGTTTTTATCTCGCTGTATTCCTCAAGCAATGCTTCTACTAATAGTAGTTTAAATCGAGTGTACTCCCCTAAAGTCAATTCTCCCTGGTAAAACTGTTCGTATGTTTCAAGATTGTTTTCTTCTGAACCAAATTCTATTATATATTCCAATTTAAAAATTTTCCATGACAGATTTTCTTTCTGAATTTTCATAAACCAGCGAATTACAGAATCTGAGGATCCCCGAACAAACCAATTAATCTGTTCATTGTCTCCTTTAATCTTTCGTGATTTCATATAGCTTTCTGCTTTCCATAGTTCTGCTAGGGCATCATTAACTCCTTTTCGGCGTGCTCTCGTATCGGGTGCCAAGTAAGAGTTTGAGGTAAACATCGGTATTTATTTAAGTATAATATATATATCCAACTATTAATAAAAATAAATCTACTTTTTTAGTGTCTATCAATTTTATTTTATCTGATAAAACTTTCACTTAAATGATTGATTGACATTAAAGGGAACCAAGAAATTTACTGTAAAAACAATAGTAAAAGAGAAAAAGCATTTAGTTTTGCTGTTTTATGTTAACCCATTAAACATTAGGTGTTTGTTTTTATTTGAAACTATTTATTTAAAGTAAGAGTTTGAGCTAAACATGGGTCTTTATTTAAGTATAATATATAAATTTAACTTTAAATTTCAAAAATTTCTATTAAAGAATATGAATTTTAATATTTTTAATTTTTACGTAAAAAACAAGCTTTTTATTATTTGCTGCAAGATTTTTGATTATAAAGGGGCGGTTTACTTATATTGCAGGAGTCTATTTTCTACTTTATTTTTTTAATACGCACCTTTTACAATTTTCTTTTATGATTACATACATTTGAATTAACTCATTAAAACTGGAGTTTCAATAATTTACTTTTTTAATCAAAACACTAATTTTCTATTTGATTGTTGCATCAATAAATTGTTTTCTAATAAAATGTTTTTCAGGCTTTTTTCTATGTTTGTTTTCTTATAATGAATTTATTAGAAAAGGATTTTTTAAATTGTGTATTTCTTTATCCCACCAAATGAAAAATAAAAAAATCATCAATCGAATAATTTCAACATTTTCTGATGCTTGGGGATGGTTAGCACTTGTTTCTATACCATTTTACTTAAAGGAAGAAGAAACATCAAGTTCAATCTTAGACTTTGTTCACCTAAAAAATCCGTTCCAATTTTAATTTCATGGACAGGTGTTAAAGATATGCACAAAAGTGTAGTTTTCAATGTAGCAACAACAACTCTATTTACATCATTAGTACTTGCATTGATTTTCTCGATTTGTTTATTTTCTATTCATTTAATTTTACCAAAAACTTCAAAAGTAATTTCTCATGTTTTTCTTCCTTTTGTTATTTATAAATGTAGAAGTATATTAGAGCATGAATATCAAAGGGTGATAGCAATATCTTCTTCTATTTTATTCTCTAGTTATGGATTATTTAAAACGTTTTTTGATTGGAATGATTTGGCTTATTCAATATCTAGAACTCATGCTTCACAATTATTTAATTATAGCGTATGGTTTTTTTGTATCATTTTATTCCATTTATTTTAGTAATTTATGATATGTTTGGCTTTAAGATCTTTAAATTTTGTTGGTACTGGTCATTTCAAATTTTTAATTTTATACTTTACAATATTGCTTTAATATGTTCAAACATTTATTCTGCAAGGGCCACCTTCACTGCATATTATTCTAAAGATGTTTTACCACCAGCTGATGCCATTCCAGTTCTTGATATTCTTTATTTTTATTTAAATTCTAAATGTTTTTCTATCTGGAAAGCAATTTCCCTTCCTTTTGCTACTATCACTAGAATTTATAAGAGATTATTTATGTATTCTAATTATAAACGGCCATTATTTATAGATCATAAATCGGCATCTTATATTTGTGTTCGACAAAGAAAAAGTTTTATTAAATATATGCTTACAAGTGGTGACAAAGGTTTAACACCAGATTTTAGAAAAGACATGAAAAAGATAAATCTTGGAGAAGATTTAGTGCCTTCAATTATAATCAGTTGGCTTCTTATGTATCAATTGCATTAAATCTTTTCAAGTGGATTTTATAAGATTTTATGAATCTTTTCTTATTTCACTGACGTTTTCTTTCTTAATTATAGAAATATTTAATAGTCACATATTTGTATTGCTTTACCAGAATAACTGCTGTGATAACTCTGCACATTTGGCGAAACTAGAAGTTATATCGCCCAAACAAGGTAGTCCAAGAAATAGGAACTGCTGCTTGGGGCATCAAGCACACATTCCAGCCTTTAACAAAGTTTGTTAGAATGATATTTTATCGGGCAAAATAATAAAAAAAACCCCCCCCCCCCCCATTGGAAAATAAAGAAAATTAAATAATTCATGTTCAACTTTTATTTTTGCTTGTACATTTAGCACTCTTTTTTTAATTAAGTTGCTGATTATGCTAATTTTATAATCAGTTGGATATATATAATACACTTAAATAAACCCACATGTTCACCTTAAACCTTTACTTTTTATATTCAGTAGGATATCTATACTATACCTAACAAAACCCCCCACGTTCACCTTAAACTCTTCCTTCATGTAAAAAAACTTATGTTATTTTCCGTAATTTAATAAGATCACCTCTAACAATCTACGTATAACACATCATGGAATCACACTACAACCAGCCCCCCACTGCTCCAACCATACACCACCTACGAACCTCACCCCACCCACACACAAAGAACCACTCCTTCCCATACCACTCTTACCCCAACCCGCTAAAACCACTTAACCCCCCCCCGTCCCCGCTAAAAACCTACACAACCCCCCCCCGCCATCCAAAGTTGCCCACTATGTCCTACAGCCATCTAGTTCTGGCCAAGGCAACGAAACTATGCCTTTAATAGATATGTAGACACACAGCTCGAATCTGTAATAATTATAAACCCTCCTAACTCATACAATTTACCAAAGTTCTATTGCTCATTTTTTTATACTCTTTTAAATTATTTTCATTTAAAGATGTGAAGCAAAAATTAAAACAAATTTAATTCCAATGCAGTGAGGTTTTTGCTGGTTAAGAGCCTTATACTAAGCCTTGGGCTAGAGTTGTTTTAGAATTAGTTTCAGGCAAGCTGTCAAATTTTAAAAATCAGAAGTATTTAATATC
>NW_027518440.1:300000-475000 GCF_051622035.1 Arctopsyche grandis
GTTAGGTTAGGTTAAGTTAGATTTAGTGAGGTAAGCGAGTTTTGTGTATATTTTTGCAATCTCGAATTCTTTGATTTCGGTGATGGTTAGGTAAGTTGGGTTAGTTTCGGTGAGTAAAGCGAGTTTTGTTTAAATTTTAAAATCTCGAATTCTTTGATTTCGGTGATGGTTAGGTTAGGTTGGGTTAGGTTTTGTGAGAAAAGCGGGTTTTGTGTATATTTTTGCATTGTCGAATTCTTTGTTTTCGGTGATAGTAAGGCTAGGTTGGGTTAGGTTTGGTGAGGTTAGCGAGTTTTGTGTATATTTTTGCATTGTCGAATTCTTTTATTTCGGTGATAGTGAGGCTAGGTTGGGTTAGGTTTGGTGAGGTTAGCGAGTTTAGTGTTTATTTTTGCAATGTCGAATTCTTTGATTTCGGTGATGGTTAGGTTAGGTTGGGTTAGATTTGGTGAGGTAAGCGGGTTTTGTGTATATTTTTGCGATGTCGAATTCTTTGATTTCGGTGATAGTTAGGCTAGGTTGGGTTAGGTTTGGTGAGGTAAGCGAGTTTTGTGTTTATTTTTAAAATGTCGAATTCTTTGATTTCGGTGATGGTTAGGTTAGGTTGGGTTAGGTTAAGTGAGGTAAGCGAGTTTTGTGTATATTTTTGCAATGTCGAATTCTTTGATTTCGGTGACGGTTAGGTTGGGTTGGGTTAGGTTTGGTGAGGTTAGCGAGTTTTGTGAAAATCTAAAAAACTCGAGTTCTTTGATTTCGATGATCGTTAAGTTAGGTTGGGTTAGGTTTGGTGAGTGAAGCGAGTTTCGTGTATATTTTTGCAATGTCGAATTCTTTGATTTCGGTGATGGTAAGGCTAGGTTGGGTGAGGGTTGGTTAGGTTAGCGAGTTTTGTGTATATTTTTGCATTGTCGAATTCTTTGTTTTCGGTGATGGTAAGGTTAGGTTGGGTTAGGTTTAGTGAGGTAAGCGAGTTTTGTATATATTTTTGCAATGTCGAATTCTTTGATTTCGGTGACGGTTAGGTTGGGTTGGGTTAGGTTTGGTGAGGTTAGCGAGTTTTGTGTAAATCTTAAAAACTCGAGTTCTTTGATTTCGTTGATCGTAAAGTTAGGTTGGGTGAGGTTTGGTGAGTGAAGCAAATTTCGTGTATATTTTTGCAATGTCGAATTCTTTGATTTCGGTGATGGTTAGGTTAGGTTGGGTTAGGTTTAGTGAGGTAAGCGAGTTTTGTGTATATTTTTGCAATCTCGAATTCTTTGATTTCGGTGATGGTTAGGTTAGGTTGGGTTAGTTTTGGTGAGTAAAGCGAGTTTTGTTTAAATTTTAAAATCTCGAATTCTTTGATTTCGGTGATGGTTAGGTTAGGTTGGGTTAGGTTTTGTGAGAAAAGCGGGTTTTGTGTATATTTTTGCATTGTCGAATTCTTTGTTTTCGGTGATAGTAAGGCTAGGTTGGGTTAGGTTTGGTGAGGTTAGCGAGTTTTGTGTATATTTTTGCATTGTCGAATTCTTTTATTTCGGTGATAGTGAGGCTAGGTTGGGTTAGGTTTGGTGAGGTTAGCGAGTTTAGTGTTTATTTTTGCAATGTCGAATTCTTTGATTTCGGTGATGGTTAGGTTAGGTTGGGTTAGATTTGGTGAGGTAAGCGGGTTTTGTGTATATTTTTGCGATGTCGAATTCTTTGATTTCGGTGATAGTTAGGCTAGGTTGGGTTAGGTTTGGTGAGGTAAGCGAGTTTTGTGTTTATTTTTAAAATGTCGAATTCTTTGATTTCGGTGATGGTTAGGTTAGGTTGGGTTAGGTTTAGTGAGGTAAGCGAGTTTTGTGTATATTTTTGCAATGTCGAATTCTTTGATTTCGGTGACGGTTAGGTTGGGTTGGGTTAGGTTTGGTGAGGTTAGCGAGTTTTGTGAAAATCTAAAAAACTCGAGTTCTTTGATTTCGATGATCGTTAAGTTAGGTTGGGTTAGGTTTGGTGAGTGAAGCGAGTTTCGTGTATATTTTTGCAATGTCGAATTCATTGATTTCGGTGATGGTTCAGGCTAGGTTGGGTGAGGGTTGGTTAGGTTAGCGAGTTTTGTGTATATTTTTGCATTGTCGAATTCTTTGTTTTCGGGGATGGTTAGGTTAGGTTGGGTTAGGTTTAGTGGAGTAAGCGAGTTTTGTATATATTTTTGCAATGTCGAATTCTTTGATTTCGGTGACGGTTAGGTTGGGTTGGGTTAGGTTTGGTGAGGTTAGCGAGTTTTGTGTAAATCTTAAAAACTCGAGTTCTTTGATTTCGTTGATCGTTAAGTTAGGTTGGGTGAGGTTTGGTGAGTGAAGCAAATTTCGTGTATATTTTTGCAATGTCGAATTCTTTGATTTCGGTGATGGTTAGGTTAGGTTGGGTTAGGTTTAGTGAGGTAAGCGAGTTTTGTGTATATTTTTGCAATGTCGAATTCTTTGATTTCGGTGACGGTTAGGTTGGGTTGGGTTAGGTTTGGTGAGGTTAGCGAGTTTTATGAAAATCTTACAATCTCGAACTCTTTGATTTCGGTGACGGTTAGGTTGGGTTGGGTTAAGTTTGGTGAGGTTAGCGAGTTTTGTGTATATTTTTGCATTGTCGAATTCTTTGACTTCGGTGATAGTTAGGCTTGGTTGGGTTAGGTTTGGTGAGGTAAGCGAGTTTTGTGTATATTTTTGAATTGTCGAATTCTTTGATTTCGGTGATAGTTTGGCTAGGTTGGGTTAGGGTTGGTGAGGTTAGCGAGTTTTGTGTTTATTTTTAAAATGTCGAATTCTTTGATTTCGGTGATGGTTAGGTTAGGTTGGGTTAGGTTTAGTGAGGTAAGCGAGTTTTGTGTATATTTTTGCAATCTCGAATTCTTTGATTTCTGTGATGGTTAGGTTAGGTTGGGTTAGTTTTGGTGAGTAAAGCGAGTTTTGTTTAAATTTTAAAATCTCGAATTCTTTGATTTCGGTGATGGTTAGGTTAGGTTGGGTTAGGTTTTGTGAGAAAAGCGGGTTTTGTGTATATTTTTGCATTGTCGAATTCTTTGTTTTCGGTGATAGTAAGGCTAGGTTGGGTTAGGTTTGGTGAGGTTAGCGAGTTTTGTGTATATTTTTGCATTGTCGAATTCTTTTATTTCGGTGATAGTGAGGCTAGGTTGGGTTAGGTTTGGTGAGGTTAGCGAGTTTTGTGGTTATTTTTGCAATGTCGAATTCTTTGATTTCGGTGATGGTTAGGTTAGGTTGGGTTAGATTTGGTGATGTAAGCGGGTTTTGTGTATATTTTTGCGATGTCGAATTCTTTGATTTCGGTGATAGTTAGGCTAGGTCGGGTAAAGTTTGGTGAGGTAAGCGAGTTTTTCGTTTATTTTTAAAATGTCGAATTCTTTGATTTCGGTGATGGTTAGGTTAGGTTGGGTTAGGTTTAGTGAGGTAAGCGAGTTTTGTGTATATTTTTGCAATGTCGAATTCTTTGATTTCGGTGATGGTTAGGTTAGGTTGGGTTAGTTTTGGTGAGTAAAGCGAGTTTTGTTTTAATTTTAAAATCTCGAAATCTTTGATTTCGGTGATGGTTAGGTTAGGTTGGGTTAGGTTTTGTGAGAAAAGCGGGTTTTGTGTATATTTTTGCATTGTCGAATTCTTTGTTTTCGGTGATAGTAAGGCTAGGTTGGGTTAGGTTTGGTGAGGTTAGCGAGTTTTGTGTATATTTTTGCATTGTCGAATTCTTTTATTTCGGTGATAGTGAGGCTAGGTTGGGTTAGGTTTGGTGAGGTTAGCGAGTTTTGTGTTTATTTTTGCAATGTCGAATTCTTTGATTTCGGTGATGGTTAGGTTAGGTTGGGTTAGATTTGGTGAGGTAAGCGGGTTTTGTGTATATTTTTGCGATGTCGAATTCTTTGATTTCGGTGATAGTTAGGCTAGGTCGGGTTAGGTTTGGTGAGGTAAGCGAGTTTTGTGTTTATTTTTAAAATGTCGAATTCTTTGATTTCGGTGATGGTTAGGTTAGGTTGGGTTAGGTTTAGTGAGGTAAGCGAGTTTTGTGTATATTTTTGCAATGTCGAATTCTTTGATTTCGGTGACGGTTAGGTTGGGTTGGGTTAGGTTTGGTGAGGTTAACGAGTTTTGTGAAAATCTTACAATCTCGAACTCTTTGATTTCGGTGACGGTTAGGTTGGGTTGGGTTAAGTTTGGTGAGGTTAGCGAGTTTTGCGTATATTTTTAGATTGTCGAATTCTTTGACTTCGGTGATAGTTAGGCTTAGTTGGGTTAGGTTTGGTGAGGTAAGCGAGTTTTGTGTATATTTTTGCATTGTCGAATTCTTTTATTTCGGTGATCGTAGGGCTAGGTTGGGTTAGGTTTGGTGAGGTTAGCGAGTTTTGTGTATATTTTTGCATTGTCGAATTCTTTTATTTCGGTGATAGTGAGGCTAGGTTGGGTTAGGTTTGGTGAGGTTAGCGAGTTTTGTGTTTATTTTTGCAATGTCGAATTCTTTGATTTCGGTGATAGTGAGGCTAGGTTGGGTTAGGTTTGGTGAGGTTAGCGAGTTTTGTGTTTATTTTTGCAATGTCGAATTCTTTGATTTCGGTGATGGTTAGGTTAGGTTGGGTTAGATTTGGTGAGGTAAGCGGGTTTTGTGTATATTTTTGCGATGTCGAATTCTTTGATTTCGGTGATAGTTAGGCTAGGTCGGGTTAGGTTTGGTAAGGTAAGCGAGTTTTGTGTTTATTTTTAAAATGTCGAATTCTTTGATTTCGGTGATGGTTAGGTTAGGTTGGGTTAGTTTTGGTGAGTAAAGCGAGTTTTGTTTAAATTTTAAAATCTCGAATTCTTTGATTTCGGTGATGGTTAGGTTAGGTTGGGTTAGGTTTAGTGAGGTAAGCGAGTTTTGTGTATATTTTTGCAATGTCGAATTCTTTGATTTCGGTGACGGTTAGGTTGGGTTGGGTTAGGTTTGGTGAGGTTAGCGAGTTTTATGAAAATCTTACAATCTCGAACTCTTTGATTTCGGTGACGGTTAGGTTGGGTTGGGTTAAGTTTGGTGAGGTTAGCGAGTTTTGTGTATATTTTTGCATTGTCGAATTCTTTGACTTCGGTGATAGTTAGGCTTGGTTGGGTTAGGTTTGGTGAGGTAAGCGAGTTTTGTGTATATTTTTGCATTTTCGAATTGTTTTATTTCGGTGATAGTAGGGCTAGGTTGGGTTAGGTTTGGTGAGGTTAGCGAGTTTTGTGTATATTTTTGCAATGTCGAATTCTTTGATTTCGGTGACGGTTAGGTTGGGTTGGGTTAGGTTTGGTGAGGTTAGCGAGTTTTGTGTAAATCTTAAAAACTCGAGTTCTTTGATTTCGTTGATCGTTAAGTTAGGTTGTGTGAGGTTTGGTGAGTGAAGCTAATTTCTTGTATATTTTTGCAATGTCGAATTCTTTGATTTCGGTGATGGTTAGGTTAGGTTGGGTTAGTTTTGGTGAGTAAAGCGAGTTTTGTTTAAATTTTAAAATCTCGAATTCTTTGATTTCGGTGATGGTTAGGTTAGGTTGGGTTAGGTTTTGTGAGAAAAGCGGGTTTTGTGTATATTTTTGCATTGTCGAATTCTTTGTTTTCGGTGATAGTAAGGCTAGGTTATGTTAGGTTTGGTGAGGTTAGCGAGTTTTGTGTATATTTTTGCATTGTCGAATTCTTTTATTTCGGTGATAGTGAGGCTAGGTTGGGTTAGGTTTGGTGAGGTTAGCGAGTTTTGTGTTTATTTTTGCAATGTCGAATTCTTTGATTTCGGTGATGGTTAGGTTAGGTTGGGTTAGATTTGGTGAGGTAAGCGGGTTTTGTGTATATTTTTGCGATGTCGAATTCTTTGATTTCGGTGAAAGTTAGGCTAGGTCGGGTTAGGTTTGGTGAGGTAAGCGAGTTTTGTGTTTATTTTTAAAATGTCGAATTCTTTGATTTCAGTGATGGTTAGGTTAGGTTGGGTTAGGTTTAGTGAGGTAAGCGAGTTTTGTGTATATTTTTGCAATGTCGAATTCTTTGATTTCGGTGATGGTTAGATTAGGTTGGGTTAGTTTTGGTGAGTAAAGCGAGTTTTGTTTAAATTTTAAAATCTCGAATTCTTTGATTTCGGTGATGGTTAGGTTAGGTTGGGTTAGGTTTTGTGAAAAAAGCGGGTTTTGTGTATATTTTTGCATTGTCGAATTCTTTGTTTTCGGTGATAGAAAGGCTAGGCTGGGTTAGGTTTGGTGAGGTTAGCGAGTTTTGTGTATATTTTTGCATTGTCGAATTCTTTTATTTCGGTGATAGTAAGGCTAGGCTGGGTTAGATTTGGTGAGGTTAGCGAGTTTTGTGTTTATTTTTGCAATGTCGAATTCTTTGATTTCGGTGATGGTTAGGTTAGGTTGGGTTAGGTTTAGTGAGGTAAGCGAGTTTTGTGTATATTTTTGCAATGTCGAATTCTTTGATTTCGGTGACGGTTAGGTTAGGTTGGGTTAGGTTTGGTGAGGTTAACGAGTTTTGTGAAAATCTTACAATCTCGAACTCTTTGATTTCGGTGACGGTTAGGTTGGGTTGGGTTAAGTTTGGTGAGGTTAGCGAGTTTTGCGTATATTTTTGCATTGTCGAATTCTTTGACTTCGGTGATAGTTAGGCTTAGTTGGGTTAGGTTTGGTGAGGTAAGCGAGTTTTGTGTATATTTTTGCATTGTCGAATTCTTTTATTTCGGTGATAGTAGGGCTAGGTTGGGTTAGGTTTGGTGAGGTTAGCGAGTTTTGTGTATATTTTTGCATTGTCGAATTCTTTTATTTCGGTGATAGTGAGGCTAGGTTGGGTAAGGTTTGGTGAGGTTAGCGAGTTTTGTGTTTATTTTTGCAATGTCGAATTCTTTGATTTCGGTGATAGTGAGGCTAGGTTGGGTTAGGTTTGGTGAGGTTAGCGAGTTTTGTGTTTATTTTTGCAATGTCGAATTCTTTGATTTCGGTGATGGTTAGGTTAGGTTGGGTTAGATTTGGTGAGGTAAGCGGGTTTTGTGTATATTTTTGCGATGTCGAATTCTTTGATTTCGGTGATAGTTAGGCTAGGTCGGGTTAGGTTTGGTGAGGTAAGCGAGTTTTGTGTTTATTTTTAAAATGTCGAATTCTTTGATTTCGGTGATGGTTAGGTTAGGTTGGGTTAGGTTTAGTGAGGTAAGCGAGTTTTGTGTATATTTTTGCAATGTCGAATTCTTTGATTTCGGTGACGGTTAGGTTGGGTTGGGTTAGGTTTGGTGAGGTTAGCGAGTTTTATGAAAATCTTACAATCTCGAACTCTTTGATTTCGGTGACGGTTAGGTTGGGTTGGGTTAAGTTTGGTGAGGTTAGCGAGTTTTGTGTATATTTTTGCATTGTCGAGTTCTTTGACTTCGGTGATAGTTAGGCTTGGTTAGGTTAGGTTTGGTGAGGTAAGCGAGTTTTGTGTATATTTTTGCATTGTCGAATTGTTTTATTTCGGTGATAGTAGGGCTAGGTTGGGTTAGGTTTGGTGAGGTTAGCGAGTTTTGTGTATATTTTTGCAATGTCGAATTCTTTGATTTCGGTGACGGTTAGGTTGGGTTGGGTTAGGTTTGGTGAGGTTAGCGAGTTTTGTGTAAATCTTAAAAACTCGAGTTCTTTGATTTCGTTGATCGTTAAGTTAGGTTGGGTGAGGTTTGGTGAGTGAAGCAAATTTCGTGTATATTTTTGTAATGTCGAATTCTTTGATTTCGGTGATGGTTAGGTTAGGTTGGGTTAGATTTAGTGAGGTCAGCGAGTTTTGTGTATATTTTTGCAATCTCGAATTCTTTGATTTCGGTGATGGTTAGGTAAGTTGGGTTAGTTTTGGTGAGTAAAGCGAGTTTTGTTTAAATTTTAAAATCTCGAATTCTTTGATTTCGGTGATGGTTAGGTTAGGTTGGGTTAGGTTTAGTGAGGTAAGCGAGTTTTGTGTATATTTTTGCAATGTCGAATTCTTTGATTTCGGTGACGGTTAGGTTGGGTTGGGTTAGGTTTGGTGAGGTTAGCGAGTTTTGTGTAAATCTAAAAAACTCGAGTTCTTTGATTTCGTTGATCGTTAAGTTAGGTTGGGTGAGGTTTGGTGAGTGAAGCAAATTTCGTGTATATTTTTGCAATGTCGAATTCTTTGATTTCGGTGATGGTTAGGTTAGGTTGGGTTAGATTTAGTGAGGTAAGCGAGTTTTGTGTATATTTTTGCAATCTCGAATTCTTTGATTTCGGTGATGGTTAGGTAAGTTGGGTTAGTTTTGGTGAGTAAAGCGAGTTTTGTTTAAATTTTAAAATCTCGAATTCTTTGATTTCGGTGATGGTTAGGTTAGGTTAAGTTAGATTTAGTGAGGTAAGCGAGTTTTGTGTATATTTTTGCAATCTCGAATTCTTTGATTTCGGTGATGGTTAGGTAAGTTGGGTTAGTTTTGGTGAGTAAAGCGAGTTTTGTTTAAATTTTAAAATCTCGAATTCTTTGATTTCGGTGATGGTTAGGTTAGGTTGGGTTAGGTTTTGTGAGAAAAGCGGGTTTTGTGTATATTTTTGCATTGTCGAATTCTTTGTTTTCGGTGATAGTAAGGCTAGGTTGGGTTAGGTTTGGTGAGGTTAGCGAGTTTTGTGTATATTTTTGCATTGTCGAATTCTTTTATTTCGGTGATAGTGAGGCTAGGTTGGGTTAGGTTTGGTGAGGTTAGCGAGTTTAGTGTTTATTTTTGCAATGTCGAATTCTTTGATTTCGGTGATGGTTAGGTTAGGTTGGGTTAGATTTGGTGAGGTAAGCGGGTTTTGTGTATATTTTTGCGATGTCGAATTCTTTGATTTCGGTGATAGTTAGGCTAGGTTGGGTTAGGTTTGGTGAGGTAAGCGAGTTTTGTGTTTATTTTTAAAATGTCGAATTCTTTGATTTCGGTGATGGTTAGGTTAGGTTGGGTTAGGTTAAGTGAGGTAAGCGAGTTTTGTGTATATTTTTGCAATGTCGAATTCTTTGATTTCGGTGACGGTTAGGTTGGGTTGGGTTAGGTTTGGTGAGGTTAGCGAGTTTTGTGAAAATCTAAAAAACTCGAGTTCTTTGATTTCGATGATCGTTAAGTTAGGTTGGGTTAGGTTTGGTGAGTGAAGCGAGTTTCGTGTATATTTTTGCAATGTCGAATTCTTTGATTTCGGTGATGGTAAGGCTAGGTTGGGTGAGGGTTGGTTAGGTTAGCGAGTTTTGTGTATATTTTTGCATTGTCGAATTCTTTGTTTTCGGTGATGGTAAGGTTAGGTTGGGTTAGGTTTAGTGAGGTAAGCGAGTTTTGTATATATTTTTGCAATGTCGAATTCTTTGATTTCGGTGACGGTTAGGTTGGGTTGGGTTAGGTTTGGTGAGGTTAGCGAGTTTTGTGTAAATCTTAAAAACTCGAGTTCTTTGATTTCGTTGATCGTAAAGTTAGGTTGGGTGAGGTTTGGTGAGTGAAGCAAATTTCGTGTATATTTTTGCAATGTCGAATTCTTTGATTTCGGTGATGGTTAGGTTAGGTTGGGTTAGGTTTAGTGAGGTAAGCGAGTTTTGTGTATATTTTTGCAATCTCGAATTCTTTGATTTCGGTGATGGTTAGGTTAGGTTGGGTTAGTTTTGGTGAGTAAAGCGAGTTTTGTTTAAATTTTAAAATCTCGAATTCTTTGATTTCGGTGATGGTTAGGTTAGGTTGGGTTAGGTTTTGTGAGAAAAGCGGGTTTTGTGTATATTTTTGCATTGTCGAATTCTTTGTTTTCGGTGATAGTAAGGCTAGGTTGGGTTAGGTTTGGTGAGGTTAGCGAGTTTTGTGTATATTTTTGCATTGTCGAATTCTTTTATTTCGGTGATAGTGAGGCTAGGTTGGGTTAGGTTTGGTGAGGTTAGCGAGTTTAGTGTTTATTTTTGCAATGTCGAATTCTTTGATTTCGGTGATGGTTAGGTTAGGTTGGGTTAGATTTGGTGAGGTAAGCGGGTTTTGTGTATATTTTTGCGATGTCGAATTCTTTGATTTCGGTGATAGTTAGGCTAGGTTGGGTTAGGTTTGGTGAGGTAAGCGAGTTTTGTGTTTATTTTTAAAATGTCGAATTCTTTGATTTCGGTGATGGTTAGGTTAGGTTGGGTTAGGTTTAGTGAGGTAAGCGAGTTTTGTGTATATTTTTGCAATGTCGAATTCTTTGATTTCGGTGACGGTTAGGTTGGGTTGGGTTAGGTTTGGTGAGGTTAGCGAGTTTTGTGAAAATCTAAAAAACTCGAGTTCTTTGATTTCGATGATCGTAAAGTTAGGTTGGGTTAGGTTTGGTGAGTGAAGCGAGTTTCGTGTATATTTTTGCAATGTCGAATTCATTGATTTCGGTGATGGTTCAGGCTAGGTTGGGTGAGGGTTGGTTAGGTTAGCGAGTTTTGTGTATATTTTTGCATTGTCGAATTCTTTGTTTTCGGGGATGGTTAGGTTAGGTTGGGTTAGGTTTAGTGGAGTAAGCGAGTTTTGTATATATTTTTGCAATGTCGAATTCTTTGATTTCGGTGACGGTTAGGTTGGGTTGGGTTAGGTTTGGTGAGGTTAGCGAGTTTTGTGTAAATCTTAAAAACTCGAGTTCTTTGATTTCGTTGATCGTTAAGTTAGGTTGGGTGAGGTTTGGTGAGTGAAGCAAATTTCGTGTATATTTTTGCAATGTCGAATTCTTTGATTTCGGTGATGGTTAGGTTAGGTTGGGTTAGGTTTAGTGAGGTAAGCGAGTTTTGTGTATATTTTTGCAATGTCGAATTCTTTGATTTCGGTGACGGTTAGGTTGGGTTGGGTTAGGTTTGGTGAGGTTAGCGAGTTTTGTGTAAATCTAAAAAACTCGAGTTCTTTGATTTCGATGATCGTTAAGTTAGGTTGGGTTAGGTTTGGTGAGTGAAGCGAGTTTCGTGTATATTTTTGCAATGTCGAATTCTTTGATTTCGGTGATGGTAAGGCTAGGTTGGGTGAGGGTTGGTTAGGTTATCGAGTTTTGTGTATATTTTTGCTTTGTCGAATTCTTTGTTTTCGGTGATGGTAAGGTTAGGTTGGGTTAGGTTTAGTGAGGTAAGCGAGTTTTGTATATATTTTTGCAATGTCGAATTCTTTGATTTCGGTGACGGTTAGGCTGGGTTGGGTTAGGTTTGGTGAGGTTAGCGAGTTTTGTGTAAATCTTAAAAACTCGAGTTCTTTGATTTCGTTGATCGTAAAGTTAGGTTGGGTGAGGTTTGGTGAGTGAAGCAAATTTCGTGTATATTTTTGCAATGTCGAATTCTTTGATTTCGGTGATGGTTAGGTTAGGTTGGGTTAGGTTTAGTGAGGTAAGCGAGTTTTATGTATATTTTTGCAATCTCGAATTCTTTGATTTCGGTGATGGTTAGGTTAGGTTGGGTTAGTTTTGGTGAGTAAAGCGAGTTTTGTTTAAATTTTAAAATCTCGAATTCTTTGATTTTGGTGATGGTTAGGTTAGGTTGGTTTAGGTTTTGTGAGAAAAGCGGGTTTTGTGTATATTTTTGCAATGTCGAATTCTTTGATTTCGGTGATGGTTAGGTTAGGTTGGGTTAGGTTTAGTGAGGTAAGCGAGTTTTGTGTATATTTTTGCAATGTCGAATTCTTTGATTTCGGTGACGGTTAGGTTGGGTTGGGTTAGGTTTGGTGAGGTTAGCGAGTTTTGTGAAAATCTAAAAAACTCGAGTTCTTTGATTTCGATGATCGTTAAGTTAGGTTGGGTTAGGTTTGGTGAGTGAAGCGAGTTTCGTGTATATTTTTGCAATGTCGAATTCATTGATTTCGGTGATGGTTCAGGCTAGGTTGGGTGAGGGTTGGTTAGGTTAGCGAGTTTTGTGTATATTTTTGCATTGTCGAATTCTTTGTTTTCGGGGATGGTTAGGTTAGGTTGGGTTAGGTTTAGTGGAGTAAGCGAGTTTTGTATATATTTTTGCAATGTCGAATTCTTTGATTTCGGTGACGGTTAGGTTGGGTTGGGTTAGGTTTGGTGAGGTTAGCGAGTTTTGTGTAAATCTTAAAAACTCGAGTTCTTTGATTTCGTTGATCGTTAAGTTAGGTTGGGTGAGGTTTGGTGAGTGAAGCAAATTTCGTGTATATTTTTGCAATGTCGAATTCTTTGATTTCGGTGATGGTTAGGTTAGGTTGGGTTAGGTTTAGTGAGGTAAGCGAGTTTTGTGTATATTTTTGCAATGTCGAATTCTTTGATTTCGGTGACGGTTAGGTTGGGTTGGGTTAGGTTTGGTGAGAATAGCGAGTTTTGTGTAAATCTAAAAAACTCGAGTTCTTTGATTTCGATGATCGTTAAGTTAGGTTGGGTTAGGTTTGGTGAGTGAAGCGATTTTCGTGTATATTTTTGCAATGTCGAATTCTTTGATTTCGGTGATGGTAAGGCTAGGTTGGGTGAGGGTTGGTTAGGTTATCGAGTTTTGTGTATATTTTTGCATTGTCGAATTCTTTGTTTTCGGTGATGGTAAGGTTAGGTTGGGTTAGGTTTAGTGAGGAAAGCGAGTTTTGTATATATTTTTGCAATGTCGAATTCTTTGATTTCGGTGACGGTTAGGTTGGGTTGGGTTAGGTTTGGTGAGGTTAGCGAGTTTTGTGTAAATCTTAAAAACTCGAGTTCTTTGATTTCGTTGATCGTAAAGTTAGGTTGGGTGAGGTTTGGTGAGTGAAGCAAATTTCGTGTATATTTTTGCAATGTCGAATTCTTTGATTTCGGTGATGGTTAGGTTAGGTTGGGTTAGGTTTAGTGAGGTAAGCGAGTTTTGTGTATATTTTTGCAATCTCGAATTCTTTGATTTCGGTGATGGTTAGGTTAGGTTGGGTTAGTTTTGGTGAGTAAAGCGAGTTTTGTTTAAATTTTAAAATCTCGAATTCTTTGATTTTGGTGATGGTTAGGTTAGGTTGGGTTAGGTTTAGTGAGGTAAGCGAGTTTTGTGTATATTTTTGCAATCTCGAATTCTTTGATTTCGGTGATGGTTAGGTTAGGTTGGGTTAGTTTTGGTGAGTAAAGCGAGTTTTGTTTAAATTTTAAAATCTCGAATTCTTTGATTTCGGTGATGGTTAGGTTAGGTTGGGTTAGGTTTAGTGAGGTAAGCGAGTTTTGTGTATATTTTTGCAATGTCGAATTCTTTGATTTCGGTGACGGTTAGGTTGGGTTGGGTTAGGTTAGGTGAGGTTAGCGAGTTTTGTGTAAATCTAAAAAACTCGAGTTCTTTGATTTCGATGATCGTTAAGTTAGGTTGGGTTAGTTTTGGTGAGTAAAGCGAGTTTTGTTTAAATTTTAAAATCTCGAATTCTTTGATTTCGGTGATGGTTAGGTTAGGTTGGGTTAGGTTTTGTGAGAAAAGCGGGTTTTGTGTATATTTTTGCATTGTCGAATTCTTTGTTTTCGGTGATAGTAAGGCTAGGTTGGGTTAGGTTTGGTGAGGTTAGCGAGTTTTGTGTATATTTTTGCATTGTCGAATTCTTTTATTTCGGTGATAGTGAGGCTAGGTTGGGTTAGGTTTGGTGAGGTTAGCGAGTTTAGTGTTTATTTTTGCAATGTCGAATTCTTTGATTTCGGTGATGGTTAGGTTAGGTTGGGTTAGATTTGGTGAGGTAAGCGGGTTTTGTGTATATTTTTGCGATGTCGAATTCTTTGATTTCGGTGATAGTTAGGCTAGGTTGGGTTAGGTTTGGTGAGGTAAGCGAGTTTTGTGTTTATTTTTAAAATGTCGAATTCTTTGATTTCGGTGATGGTTAGGTTAGGTTGGGTTAGGTTTAGTGAGGTAAGCGAGTTTTGTGTATATTTTTGCAATGTCGAATTCTTTGATTTCGGTGACGGTTAGGTTGGGTTGGGTTAGGTTTGGTGAGGTTAGCGAGTTTTGTGAAAATCTAAAAAACTCGAGTTCTTTGATTTCGATGATCGTTAAGTTAGGTTGGGTTAGGTTTGGTGAGTGAAGCGAGTTTCGTGTATATTTTTGCAATGTCGAATTCATTGATTTCGGTGATGGTTCAGGCTAGGTTGGGTGAGGGTTGGTTAGGTTAGCGAGTTTTGTGTATATTTTTGCATTGTCGAATTCTTTGTTTTCGGGGATGGTTAGGTTAGGTTGGGTTAGGTTTAGTGGAGTAAGCGAGTTTTGTATATATTTTTGCAATGTCGAATTCTTTGATTTCGGTGACGGTTAGGTTGGGTTGGGTTAGGTTTGGTGAGGTTAGCGAGTTTTGTGTAAATCTTAAAAACTCGAGTTCTTTGATTTCGTTGATCGTTAAGTTAGGTTGGGTGAGGTTTGGTGAGTGAAGCAAATTTCGTGTATATTTTTGCAATGTCGAACTCTTTGATTTCGGTGATGGTTAGGTTAGGTTGGGTTAGGTTTAGTGAGGTAAGCGAGTTTTGTGTATATTTTTGCAATGTCGAATTCTTTGATTTCGGTGACGGTTAGGTTGGGTTGGGTTAGGTTTGGTGAGGTTAGCGAGTTTTGTGTAAATCTAAAAAACTCGAGTTCTTTGATTTCGATGATCGTTAAGTTAGGTTGGGTTAGGTTTGGTGAGTGAAGCGAGTTTCGTGTATATTTTTGCAATGTCGAATTCTTTGATTTCGGTGATGGTAAGGCTAGGTTGGGTGAGGGTTGGTTAGGTTATCGAGTTTTGTGTATATTTTTGCTTTGTCGAATTCTTTGTTTTCGGTGATGGTAAGGTTAGGTTGGGTTAGGTTTAGTGAGGTAAGCGAGTTTTGTATATATTTTTGCAATGTCGAATTCTTTGATTTCGGTGACGGTTAGGTTGGGTTGGGTTAGGTTTGGTGAGGTTAGCGAGTTTTGTGTAAATCTTAAAAACTCGAGTTCTTTGATTTCGTTGATCGTAAAGTTAGGTTGGGTGAGGTTTGGTGAGTGAAGCAAATTTCGTGTATATTTTTGCAATGTCGAATTCTTTGATTTCGGTGATGGTTAGGTTAGGTAAGGTTAGATTTAGTGAGGTCAGCGAGTTTTGTGTATATTTTTGCAATCTCGAATTCTTTGATTTCGGTGATGGTTAGGTAAGTTGGGTTAGTTTTGGTGAGTAAAGCGAGTTTTGTTTAAATTTTAAAATCTCGAATTCTTTGATTTCGGTGATGGTTAGGTTAGGTTGGGTTAGGTTTAGTGAGGTAAGCGAGTTTTGTGTATATTTTTGCAATGTCGAATTCTTTGATTTCGGTGACGGTTAGGTTGGGTTGGGTTAGGTTTGGTGAGGTTAGCGAGTTTTGTGAAAATCTAAAAAACTCGAGTTCTTTGATTTCGATGATCGTTAAGTTAGGTTGGGTTAGGTTTGGTGAGTGAAGCGAGTTTCGTGTATATTTTTGCAATGTCGAATTCTTTGATTTCGGTGATGGTAAGGCTAGGTTGGGTGAGGGTTGGTTAGGTTAGCGAGTTTTGTGTATATTTTTGCATTGTCGAATTCTTTTATTTCGGTGATGGTAAGGTTAGGTTGGGTTAGGTTTAGTGAGGTAAGCGAGTTTTGTATATATTTTTGCAATGTCGAATTCTTTGATTTCGGTGACGGTTAGGTTGGGTTGGGTTAGGTTTGGTGAGGTTAGCGAGTTTTGTGTAAATCTTAAAAACTCGAGTTCTTTGATTTCGTTGATCGTAAAGTTAGGTTGGGTGAGGTTTGGTGAGTGAAGCAAATTTCGTGTATATTTTTGCAATGTCGAATTCTTTGATTTCGGTGATGGTTAGGTTAGGTTGGGTTAGGTTTAGTGAGGTAAGCGAGTTTTGTGTATATTTTTGCAATCTCGAATTCTTTGATTTCGGTGATGGTTAGGTTAGGTTGGGTTAGTTTTGGTGAGTAAAGCGAGTTTTGTTTAAATTTTAAAATCTCGAATTCTTTGATTTCGGTGATGGTTAGGTTAGGTTGGGTTAGGTTTTGTGAGAAAAGCGGGTTTTGTGTATATTTTTGCATTGTCGAATTCTTTGTTTTCGGTGATAGTAAGGCTAGGTTGGGTTAGGTTTGGTGAGGTTAGCGAGTTTTGTGTATATTTTTGCATTGTCGAATTCTTTTATTTCGGTGATAGTGAGGCTAGGTTGGGTTAGGTTTGGTGAGGTTAGCGAGTTTAGTGTTTATTTTTGCAATGTCGAATTCTTTGATTTCGGTGATGGTTAGGTTAGGTTGGGTTAGATTTGGTGAGGTAAGCGGGTTTTGTGTATATTTTTGCGATGTCGAATTCTTTGATTTCGGTGATAGTTAGGCTAGGTTGGGTTAGGTTTGGTGAGGTAAGCGAGTTTTGTGTTTATTTTTAAAATGTCGAATTCTTTGATTTCGGTGATGGTTAGGTTAGGTTGGGTTAGGTTTAGTGAGGTAAGCGAGTTTTGTGTATATTTTTGCAATGTCGAATTCTTTGATTTCGGTGACGGTTAGGTTGGGTTGGGTTAGGTTTGGTGAGGTTAGCGAGTTTTGTGAAAATCTAAAAAACTCGAGTTCTTTGATTTCGATGATCGTTAAGTTAGGTTGGGTTAGGTTTGGTGAGTGAAGCGAGTTTCGTGTATATTTTTGCAATGTCGAATTCATTGATTTCGGTGATGGTTCAGGCTAGGTTGGGTGAGGGTTGGTTAGGTTAGCGAGTTTTGTGTATATTTTTGCATTGTCGAATTCTTTGTTTTCGGGGATGGTTAGGTTAGGTTGGGTTAGGTTTAGTGGAGTAAGCGAGTTTTGTATATATTTTTGCAATGTCGAATTCTTTGATTTCGGTGACGGTTAGGTTGGGTTGGGTTAGGTTTGGTGAGGTTAGCGAGTTTTGTGTAAATCTTAAAAACTCGAGTTCTTTGATTTCGTTGATCGTTAAGTTAGGTTGGGTGAGGTTTGGTGAGTGAAGCAAATTTCGTGTATATTTTTTCAATGTCGAATTCTTTGATTTCGGTGATGGTTAGGTTAGGTTGGGTTAGGTTTAGTGAGGTAAGCGAGTTTTGTGTATATTTTTGCAATGTCGAATTCTTTGATTTCGGTGACGGTTAGGTTGGGTTGGGTTAGGTTTGGTGAGGTTAGCGAGTTTTATGAAAATCTTACAATCTCGAACTCTTTGATTTCGGTGACGGTAAGGTTGGGTTGGGTTAAGTTTGGTGAGGTTAGCGAGTTTTGTGTATATTTTTGCATTGTCGAATTCTTTGACTTCGGTGATAGTTAGGCTTGGTTGGGTTAGGTTTGGTGAGGTAAGCGAGTTTTGTGTATATTTTTGAATTGTCGAATTCTTTGATTTCGGTGATAGTTTGGCTAGGTTGGGTTAGGGTTGGTGAGGTTAGCGAGTTTTGTGTTTATTTTTAAAATGTCGAATTCTTTGATTTCGGTGATGGTTAGGTTAGGTTGGGTTAGGTTTAGTGAGGTAAGCGAGTTTTGTGTATATTTTTGCAATCTCGAATTCTTTGATTTCTGTGATGGTTAGGTTAGGTTGGGTTAGTTTTGGTGAGTAAAGCGAGTTTTGTTTAAATTTTAAAATCTCGAATTCTTTGATTTCGGTGATGGTTAGGTTAGGTTGGGTTAGGTTTTGTGAGAAAAGCGGGTTTTGTGTATATTTTTGCATTGTCGAATTCTTTGTTTTCGGTGATAGTAAGGCTAGGTTGGGTTAGGTTTGGTGAGGTTAGCGAGTTTTGTGTATATTTTTGCATTGTCGAATTCTTTTATTTCGGTGATAGTGAGGCTAGGTTGGGTTAGGTTTGGTGAGGTTAGCGAGTTTTGTGGTTATTTTTGCAATGTCGAATTCTTTGATTTCGGTGATGGTTAGGTTAGGTTGGGTTAGATTTGGTGATGTAAGCGGGTTTTGTGTATATTTTTGCGATGTCGAATTCTTTGATTTCGGTGATAGTTAGGCTAGGTCGGGTAAAGTTTGGTGAGGTAAGCGAGTTTTTCGTTTATTTTTAAAATGTCGAATTCTTTGATTTCGGTGATGGTTAGGTTAGGTTGGGTTAGGTTTAGTGAGGTAAGCGAGTTTTGTGTATATTTTTGCAATGTCGAATTCTTTGATTTCGGTGATGGTTAGGTTAGGTTGGGTTAGTTTTGGTGAGTAAAGCGAGTTTTGTTTTAATTTTAAAATCTCGAAATCTTTGATTTCGGTGATGGTTAGGTTAGGTTGGGTTAGGTTTTGTGAGAAAAGCGGGTTTTGTGTATATTTTTGCATTGTCGAATTCTTTGTTTTCGGTGATAGTAAGGCTAGGTTAGGTTAGGTTTGGTGAGGTTAGCGAGTTTTGTGTATATTTTTGCATTGTCGAATTCTTTTATTTCGGTGATAGTGAGGCTAGGTTGGGTTAGGTTTGAAGAGGTTAGCGAGTTTTGTGTTTATTTTTGCAATGTCGAATTCTTTGATTTCGGTGATGGTTAGGTTAGGTTGGGTTAGATTTGGTGAGGTAAGCGGGTTTTGTGTATATTTTTGCGATGTCGAATTCTTTGATTTCGGTGATAGTTAGGCTAGGTCGGGTTAGGTTTGGTGAGGTAAGCGAGTTTTGTGTTTATTTTTAAAATGTCGAATTCTTTGATTTCGGTGATGGTTAGGTTAGGTTGGGTTAGGTTTAGTGAGGTAAGCGAGTTTTGTGTATATTTTTGCAATGTCGAATTCTTTGATTTCGGTGACGGTTAGGTTGGGTTGGGTTAGGTTTGGTGAGGTTAACGAGTTTTGTGAAAATCTTACAATCTCGAACTCTTTGATTTCGGTGACGGTTAGGTTGGGTTGGGTTAAGTTTGGTGAGGTTAGCGAGTTTTGCGTATATTTTTAGATTGTCGAATTCTTTGACTTCGGTGATAGTTAGGCTTAGTTGGGTTAGGTTTGGTGAGGTAAGCGAGTTTTGTGTATATTTTTGCATTGTCGAATTCTTTTATTTCGGTGATCGTAGGGCTAGGTTGGGTTAGGTTTGGTGAGGTTAGCGAGTTTTGTGTATATTTTTGCATTGTCGAATTCTTTTATTTCGGTGATAGTGAGGCTAGGTTGGGTTAGGTTTGGTGAGGTTAGCGAGTTTTGTGTTTATTTTTGCAATGTCGAATTCTTTGATTTCGGTGATAGTGAGGCTAGGTTGGGTTAGGTTTGGTGAGGTTAGCGAGTTTTGTGTTTATTTTTGCAATGTCGAATTCTTTGATTTCGGTGATGGTTAGGTTAGGTTGGGTTAGATTTGGTGAGGTAAGCGGGTTTTGTGTATATTTTTGCGATGTCGAATTCTTTGATTTCGGTGATAGTTAGGCTAGGTCGGGTTAGGTTTGGTAAGGTAAGCGAGTTTTGTGTTTATTTTTAAAATGTCGAATTCTTTGATTTCGGTGATGGTTAGGTTAGGTTGGGTTAGTTTTGGTGAGTAAAGCGAGTTTTGTTTAAATTTTAAAATCTCGAATTCTTTGATTTCGGTGATGGTTAGGTTAGGTTGGGTTAGGTTTAGAGAGGTAAGCGAGTTTTGTGTATATTTTTGCAATGTCGAATTCTTTGATTTCGGTGACGGTTAGGTTGGGTTGGGTTAGGTTTGGTGAGGTTAGCGAGTTTTATGAAAATCTTACAATCTCGAACTCTTTGATTTCGGTGACGGTTAGGTTGGGTTGGGTTAAGTTTGGTGAGGTTAGCGAGTTTTGTGTATATTTTTGCATTGTCGAATTCTTTGACTTCGGTGATAGTTAGGCTTGGTTGGGTTAGGTTTGGTGAGGTAAGCGAGTTTTGTGTTTATTTTTAAAATGTCGAATTCTTTGATTTCGGTGATGGTTAGGTTAGGTTGGGTTAGGTTAAGTGAGGTAAGCGAGTTTTGTGTATATTTTTGCAATGTCGAATTCTTTGATTTCGGTGACGGTTAGGTTGGGTTGGGTTAGGTTTGGTGAGGTTAGCGAGTTTTGTGAAAATCTAAAAAACTCGAGTTCTTTGATTTCGATGATCGTTAAGTTAGGTTGGGTTAGGTTTGGTGAGTGAAGCGAGTTTCGTGTATATTTTTGCAATGTCGAATTCTTTGATTTCGGTGATGGTAAGGCTAGGTTGGGTGAGGGTTGGTTAGGTTAGCGAGTTTTGTGTATATTTTTGCATTGTCGAATTCTTTGTTTTCGGTGATGGTAAGGTTAGGTTGGGTTAGGTTTAGTGAGGTAAGCGAGTTTTGTATATATTTTTGCAATGTCGAATTCTTTGATTTCGGTGACGGTTAGGTTGGGTTGGGTTAGGTTTGGTGAGGTTAGCGAGTTTTGTGTAAATCTTAAAAACTCGAGTTCTTTGATTTCGTTGATCGTAAAGTTAGGTTGGGTGAGGTTTGGTGAGTGAAGCAAATTTCGTGTATATTTTTGCAATGTCGAATTCTTTGATTTCGGTGATGGTTAGGTTAGGTTGGGTTAGGTTTAGTGAGGTAAGCGAGTTTTGTGTATATTTTTGCAATCTCGAATTCTTTGATTTCGGTGATGGTTAGGTTAGGTTGGGTTAGTTTTGGTGAGTAAAGCGAGTTTTGTTTAAATTTTAAAATCTCGAATTCTTTGATTTCGGTGATGGTTAGGTTAGGTTGGGTTAGGTTTTGTGAGAAAAGCGGGTTTTGTGTATATTTTTGCATTGTCGAATTCTTTGTTTTCGGTGATAGTAAGGCTAGGTTGGGTTAGGTTTGGTGAGGTTAGCGAGTTTTGTGTATATTTTTGCATTGTCGAATTCTTTTATTTCGGTGATAGTGAGGCTAGGTTGGGTTAGGTTTGGTGAGGTTAGCGAGTTTAGTGTTTATTTTTGCAATGTCGAATTCTTTGATTTCGGTGATGGTTAGGTTAGGTTGGGTTAGATTTGGTGAGGTAAGCGGGTTTTGTGTATATTTTTGCGATGTCGAATTCTTTGATTTCGGTGATAGTTAGGCTAGGTTGGGTTAGGTTTGGTGAGGTAAGCGAGTTTTGTGTTTATTTTTAAAATGTCGAATTCTTTGATTTCGGTGATGGTTAGGTTAGGTTGGGTTAGGTTTAGTGAGGTAAGCGAGTTTTGTGTATATTTTTGCAATGTCGAATTCTTTGATTTCGGTGACGGTTAGGTTGGGTTGGGTTAGGTTTGGTGAGGTTAGCGAGTTTTGTGAAAATCTAAAAAACTCGAGTTCTTTGATTTCGATGATCGTTAAGTTAGGTTGGGTTAGGTTTGGTGAGTGAAGCGAGTTTCGTGTATATTTTTGCAATGTCGAATTCATTGATTTCGGTGATGGTTTAGGCTAGGTTGGGTGAGGGTTGGTTAGGTTAGCGAGTTTTGTGTATATTTTTGCATTGTCGAATTCTTTGTTTTCGGGGATGGTTAGGTTAGGTTGGGTTAGGTTTAGTGGAGTAAGCGAGTTTTGTATATATTTTTGCAATGTCGAATTCTTTGATTTCGGTGACGGTTAGGTTGGGTTGGGTTAGGTTTGGTGAGGTTAGCGAGTTTTGTGTAAATCTTAAAAACTCGAGTTCTTTGATTTCGTTGATCGTTAAGTTAGGTTGGGTGAGGTTTGGTGAGTGAAGCAAATTTCGTGTATATTTTTGCAATGTCGAATTCTTTGATTTCGGTGATGGTTAGGTTAGGTTGGGTTAGGTTTAGTGAGGTAAGCGAGTTTTGTGTATATTTTTGCAATGTCGAATTCTTTGATTTCGGTGACGGTTAGGTTGGGTTGGGTTAGGTTTGGTGAGGTTAGCGAGTTTTATGAAAATCTTACAATCTCGAACTCTTTGATTTCGGTGACGGTAAGGTTGGGTTGGGTTAAGTTTGGTGAGGTTAGCGAGTTTTGTGTATATTTTTGCATTGTCGAATTCTTTGACTTCGGTGATAGTTAGGCTTGGTTGGGTTAGGTTTGGTGAGGTAAGCGAGTTTTGTGTATATTTTTGAATTGTCGAATTCTTTGATTTCGGTGATAGTTTGGCTAGGTTGGGTTAGGGTTGGTGAGGTTAGCGAGTTTTGTGTTTATTTTTAAAATGTCGAATTCTTTGATTTCGGTGATGGTTAGGTTAGGTTGGGTTAGGTTTAGTGAGGTAAGCGAGTTTTGTGTATATTTTTGCAATCTCGAATTCTTTGATTTCTGTGATGGTTAGGTTAGGTTGGGTTAGTTTTGGTGAGTAAAGCGAGTTTTGTTTAAATTTTAAAATCTCGAATTCTTTGATTTCGGTGATGGTTAGGTTAGGTTGGGTTAGGTTTTGTGAGAAAAGCGGGTTTTGTGTATATTTTTGCATTGTCGAATTCTTTGTTTTCGGTGATAGTAAGGCTAGGTTGGGTTAGGTTTGGTGAGGTTAGCGAGTTTTGTGTATATTTTTGCATTGTCGAATTCTTTTATTTCGGTGATAGTGAGGCTAGGTTGGGTTAGGTTTGGTGAGGTTAGCGAGTTTTGTGGTTATTTTTGCAATGTCGAATTCTTTGATTTCGGTGATGGTTAGGTTAGGTTGGGTTAGATTTGGTGATGTAAGCGGGTTTTGTGTATATTTTTGCGATGTCGAATTCTTTGATTTCGGTGATAGTTAGGCTAGGTCGGGTAAAGTTTGGTGAGGTAAGCGAGTTTTTCGTTTATTTTTAAAATGTCGAATTCTTTGATTTCGGTGATGGTTAGGTTAGGTTGGGTTAGGTTTAGTGAGGTAAGCGAGTTTTGTGTATATTTTTGCAATGTCGAATTCTTTGATTTCGGTGATGGTTAGGTTAGGTTGGGTTAGTTTTGGTGAGTAAAGCGAGTTTTGTTTTAATTTTAAAATCTCGAAATCTTTGATTTCGGTGATGGTTAGGTTAGGTTGGGTTAGGTTTTGTGAGAAAAGCGGGTTTTGTGTATATTTTTGCATTGTCGAATTCTTTGTTTTCGGTGATAGTAAGGCTAGGTTGGGTTAGGTTTGGTGAGGTTAGCGAGTTTTGTGTATATTTTTGCATTGTCGAATTCTTTTATTTCGGTGATAGTGAGGCTAGGTTGGGTTAGGTTTGGTGAGGTTAGCGAGTTTTGTGTTTATTTTTGCAATGTCGAATTCTTTGATTTCGGTGATGGTTAGGTTAGGTTGGGTTAGATTTGGTGAGGTAAGCGGGTTTTGTGTATATTTTTGCGATGTCGAATTCTTTGATTTCGGTGATAGTTAGGCTAGGTCGGGTTAGGTTTGGTGAGGTAAGCGAGTTTTGTGTTTATTTTTAAAATGTCGAATTCTTTGATTTCGGTGATGGTTAGGTTAGGTTGGGTTAGGTTTAGTGAGGTAAGCGAGTTTTGTGTATATTTTTGCAATGTCGAATTCTTTGATTTCGGTGACGGTTAGGTTGGGTTGGGTTAGGTTTGGTGAGGTTAACGAGTTTTGTGAAAATCTTACAATCTCGAACTCTTTGATTTCGGTGACGGTTAGGTTGGGTTGGGTTAAGTTTGGTGAGGTTAGCGAGTTTTGCGTATATTTTTAGATTGTCGAATTCTTTGACTTCGGTGATAGTTAGGCTTAGTTGGGTTAGGTTTGGTGAGGTAAGCGAGTTTTGTGTATATTTTTGCATTGTCGAATTCTTTTATTTCGGTGATCGTAGGGCTAGGTTGGGTTAGGTTTGGTGAGGTTAGCGAGTTTTGTGTATATTTTTGCATTGTCGAATTCTTTTATTTCGGTGATAGTGAGGCTAGGTTGGGTTAGGTTTGGTGAGGTTAGCGAGTTTTGTGTTTATTTTTGCAATGTCGAATTCTTTGATTTCGGTGATAGTGAGGCTAGGTTGGGTTAGGTTTGGTGAGGTTAGCGAGTTTTGTGTTTATTTTTGCAATGTCGAATTCTTTGATTTCGGTGATGGTTAGGTTAGGTTGGGTTAGATTTGGTGAGGTAAGCGGGTTTTGTGTATATTTTTGCGATGTCGAATTCTTTGATTTCGGTGATAGTTAGGCTAGGTCGGGTTAGGTTTGGTAAGGTAAGCGAGTTTTGTGTTTATTTTTAAAATGTCGAATTCTTTGATTTCGGTGATGGTTAGGTTAGGTTGGGTTAGTTTTGGTGAGTAAAGCGAGTTTTGTTTAAATTTTAAAATCTCGAATTCTTTGATTTCGGTGATGGTTAGGTTAGGTTGGGTTAGGTTTAGTGAGGTAAGCGAGTTTTGTGTATATTTTTGCAATGTCGAATTCTTTGATTTCGGTGACGGTTAGGTTGGGTTGGGTTAGGTTTGGTGAGGTTAGCGAGTTTTATGAAAATCTTACAATCTCGAACTCTTTGATTTCGGTGACGGTTAGGTTGGGTTGGGTTAAGTTTGGTGAGGTTAGCGAGTTTTGTGTATATTTTTGCATTGTCGAATTCTTTGACTTCGGTGATAGTTAGGCTTGGTTGGGTTAGGTTTGGTGAGGTAAGCGAGTTTTGTGTATATTTTTGCATTTTCGAATTGTTTTATTTCGGTGATAGTAGGGCTAGGTTGGGTTAGGTTTGGTGAGGTTAGCGAGTTTTGTGTATATTTTTGCAATGTCGAATTCTTTGATTTCGGTGACGGTTAGGTTGGGTTGGGTTAGGTTTGGTGAGGTTAGCGAGTTTTGTGTAAATCTTAAAAACTCGAGTTCTTTGATTTCGTTGATCGTTAAGTTAGGTTGTGTGAGGTTTGGTGAGTGAAGCTAATTTCTTGTATATTTTTGCAATGTCGAATTCTTTGATTTCGGTGATGGTTAGGTTAGGTTGGGTTAGTTTTGGTGAGTAAAGCGAGTTTTGTTTAAATTTTAAAATCTCGAATTCTTTGATTTCGGTGATGGTTAGGTTAGGTTGGGTTAGGTTTTGTGAGAAAAGCGGGTTTTGTGTATATTTTTGCATTGTCGAATTCTTTGTTTTCGGTGATAGTAAGGCTAGGTTATGTTAGGTTTGGTGAGGTTAGCGAGTTTTGTGTATATTTTTGCATTGTCGAATTCTTTTATTTCGGTGATAGTGAGGCTAGGTTGGGTTAGGTTTGGTGAGGTTAGCGAGTTTTGTGTTTATTTTTGCAATGTCGAATTCTTTGATTTCGGTGATGGTTAGGTTAGGTTGGGTTAGATTTGGTGAGGTAAGCGGGTTTTGTGTATATTTTTGCGATGTCGAATTCTTTGATTTCGGTGAAAGTTAGGCTAGGTCGGGTTAGGTTTGGTGAGGTAAGCGAGTTTTGTGTTTATTTTTAAAATGTCGAATTCTTTGATTTCGGTGATGGTTAGGTTAGGTTGGGTTAGGTTTAGTGAGGTAAGCGAGTTTTGTGTATATTTTTGCAATGTCGAATTCTTTGATTTCGGTGATGGTTAGATTAGGTTGGGTTAGTTTTGGTGAGTAAAGCGAGTTTTGTTTAAATTTTAAAATCTCGAATTCTTTGATTTCGGTGATGGTTAGGTTAGGTTGGGTTAGGTTTTGTGAAAAAAGCGGGTTTTGTGTATATTTTTGCATTGTCAAATTCTTTGTTTTCGGTGATAGAAAGGCTAGGCTGGGTTAGGTTTGGTGAGGTTAGCGAGTTTTGTGTATATTTTTGCATTGTCGAATTCTTTTATTTCGGTGATAGTAAGGCTAGGCTGGGTTAGGTTTGGTGAGGTTAGCGAGTTTTGTGTTTATTTTTGCAATGTCGAATTCTTTGATTTCGGTGATGGTTAGGTTAGGTTGGGTTAGGTTTAGTGAGGTAAGCGAGTTTTGTGTATATTTTTGCAATGTCGAATTCTTTGATTTCGGTGACGGTTAGGTTAGGTTGGGTTAGGTTTGGTGAGGTTAACGAGTTTTGTGAAAATCTTACAATCTCGAACTCTTTGATTTCGGTGACGGTTAGGTTGGGTTGGGTTAAGTTTGGTGAGGTTAGCGAGTTTTGCGTATATTTTTGCATTGTCGAATTCTTTGACTTCGGTGATAGTTAGGCTTAGTTGGGTTAGGTTTGGTGAGGTAAGCGAGTTTTGTGTATATTTTTGCATTGTCGAATTCTTTTATTTCGGTGATAGTAGGGCTAGGTTGGGTTAGGTTTGGTGAGGTTAGCGAGTTTTGTGTATATTTTTGCATTGTCGAATTCTTTTATTTCGGTGATAGTGAGGCTAGGTTGGGTAAGGTTTGGTGAGGTTAGCGAGTTTTGTGTTTATTTTTGCAATGTCGAATTCTTTGATTTCGGTGATAGTGAGGCTAGGTTGGGTTAGGTTTGGTGAGGTTAGCGAGTTTTGTGTTTATTTTTGCAATGTCGAATTCTTTGATTTCGGTGATGGTTAGGTTAGGTTGGGTTAGATTTGGTGAGGTAAGCGGGTTTTGTGTATATTTTTGCGATGTCGAATTCTTTGATTTCGGTGATAGTTAGGCTAGGTCGGGTTAGGTTTGGTGAGGTAAGCGAGTTTTGTGTTTATTTTTAAAATGTCGAATTCTTTGATTTCGGTGATGGTTAGGTTAGGTTGGGTTAGGTTTAGTGAGGTAAGCGAGTTTTGTGTATATTTTTGCAATGTCGAATTCTTTGATTTCGGTGACGGTTAGGTTGGGTTGGGTTAGGTTTGGTGAGGTTAGCGAGTTTTATGAAAATCTTACAATCTCGAACTCTTTGATTTCGGTGACGGTTAGGTTGGGTTGGGTTAAGTTTGGTGAGGTTAGCGAGTTTTGTGTATATTTTTGCATTGTCGAATTCTTTGACTTCGGTGATAGTTAGGCTTGGTTAGGTTAGGTTTGGTGAGGTAAGCGAGTTTTGTGTATATTTTTGCATTGTCGAATTGTTTTATTTCGGTGATAGTAGGGCTAGGTTGGGTTAGGTTTGGTGAGGTTAGCGAGTTTTGTGTATATTTTTGCAATGTCGAATTCTTTGATTTCGGTGACGGTTAGGTTGGGTTGGGTTAGGTTTGGTGAGGTTAGCGAGTTTTGTGTAAATCTTAAAAACTCGAGTTCTTTGATTTCGTTGATCGTTAAGTTAGGTTGGGTGAGGTTTGGTGAGTGAAGCAAATTTCGTGTATATTTTTGCAATGTCGAATTCTTTGATTTCGGTGATGGTTAGGTTAGGTTGGGTTAGATTTAGTGAGGTCAGCGAGTTTTGTGTATATTTTTGCAATCTCGAATTCTTTGATTTCGGTGATGGTTAGGTAAGTTGGGTTAGTTTTGGTGAGTAAAGCGAGTTTTGTTTAAATTTTAAAATCTCGAATTCTTTGATTTCGGTGATGGTTAGGTTAGGTTGGGTTAGGTTTAGTGAGGTAAGCGAGTTTTGTGTATATTTTTGCAATGTCGAATTCTTTGATTTCGGTGACGGTTAGGTTGGGTTGGGTTAGGTTTGGTGAGGTTAGCGAGTTTTGTGTAAATCTAAAAAACTCGAGTTCTTTGATTTCGTTGATCGTTAAGTTAGGTTGGGTGAGGTTTGGTGAGTGAAGCAAATTTCGTGTATATTTTTGCAATGTCGAATTCTTTGATTTCGGTGATGGTTAGGTTAGGTTGGGTTAGATTTAGTGAGGTAAGCGAGTTTTGTGTATATTTTTGCAATCTCGAATTCTTTGATTTCGGTGATGGTTAGGTAAGTTGGGTTAGTTTTGGTGAGTAAAGCGAGTTTTGTTTAAATTTTAAAATCTCGAATTCTTTGATTTCGGTGATGGTTAGGTTAGGTTAAGTTAGATTTAGTGAGGTAAGCGAGTTTTGTGTATATTTTTGCAATCTCGAATTCTTTGATTTCGGTGATGGTTAGGTAAGTTGGGTTAGTTTTGGTGAGTAAAGCGAGTTTTGTTTAAATTTTAAAATCTCGAATTCTTTGATTTCGGTGATGGTTAGGTTAGGTTGGGTTAGGTTTTGTGAGAAAAGCGGGTTTTGTGTATATTTTTGCATTGTCGAATTCTTTGTTTTCGGTGATAGTAAGGCTAGGTTGGGTTAGGTTTGGTGAGGTTAGCGAGTTTTGTGTATATTTTTGCATTGTCGAATTCTTTTATTTCGGTGATAGTGAGGCTAGGTTGGGTTAGGTTTGGTGAGGTTAGCGAGTTTAGTGTTTATTTTTGCAATGTCGAATTCTTTGATTTCGGTGATGGTTAGGTTAGGTTGGGTTAGATTTGGTGAGGTAAGCGGGTTTTGTGTATATTTTTGCGATGTCGAATTCTTTGATTTCGGTGATAGTTAGGCTAGGTTGGGTTAGGTTTGGTGAGGTAAGCGAGTTTTGTGTTTATTTTTAAAATGTCGAATTCTTTGATTTCGGTGATGGTTAGGTTAGGTTGGGTTAGGTTAAGTGAGGTAAGCGAGTTTTGTGTATATTTTTGCAATGTCGAATTCTTTGATTTCGGTGACGGTTAGGTTGGGTTGGGTTAGGTTTGGTGAGGTTAGCGAGTTTTGTGAAAATCTAAAAAACTCGAGTTCTTTGATTTCGATGATCGTTAAGTTAGGTTGGGTTAGGTTTGGTGAGTGAAGCGAGTTTCGTGTATATTTTTGCAATGTCGAATTCTTTGATTTCGGTGATGGTAAGGCTAGGTTGGGTGAGGGTTGGTTAGGTTAGCGAGTTTTGTGTATATTTTTGCATTGTCGAATTCTTTGTTTTCGGTGATGGTAAGGTTAGGTTGGGTTAGGTTTAGTGAGGTAAGCGAGTTTTGTATATATTTTTGCAATGTCGAATTCTTTGATTTCGGTGACGGTTAGGTTGGGTTGGGTTAGGTTTGGTGAGGTTAGCGAGTTTTGTGTAAATCTTAAAAACTCGAGTTCTTTGATTTCGTTGATCGTAAAGTTAGGTTGGGTGAGGTTTGGTGAGTGAAGCAAATTTCGTGTATATTTTTGCAATGTCGAATTCTTTGATTTCGGTGATGGTTAGGTTAGGTTGGGTTAGGTTTAGTGAGGTAAGCGAGTTTTGTGTATATTTTTGCAATCTCGAATTCTTTGATTTCGGTGATGGTTAGGTTAGGTTGGGTTAGTTTTGGTGAGTAAAGCGAGTTTTGTTTAAATTTTAAAATCTCGAATTCTTTGATTTCGGTGATGGTTAGGTTAGGTTGGGTTAGGTTTTGTGAGAAAAGCGGGTTTTGTGTATATTTTTGCATTGTCGAATTCTTTGTTTTCGGTGATAGTAAGGCTAGGTTGGGTTAGGTTTGGTGAGGTTAGCGAGTTTTGTGTATATTTTTGCATTGTCGAATTCTTTTATTTCGGTGATAGTGAGGCTAGGTTGGGTTAGGTTTGGTGAGGTTAGCGAGTTTAGTGTTTATTTTTGCAATGTCGAATTCTTTGATTTCGGTGATGGTTAGGTTAGGTTGGGTTAGATTTGGTGAGGTAAGCGGGTTTTGTGTATATTTTTGCGATGTCGAATTCTTTGATTTCGGTGATAGTTAGGCTAGGTTGGGTTAGGTTTGGTGAGGTAAGCGAGTTTTGTGTTTATTTTTAAAATGTCGAATTCTTTGATTTCGGTGATGGTTAGGTTAGGTTGGGTTAGGTTTAGTGAGGTAAGCGAGTTTTGTGTATATTTTTGCAATGTCGAATTCTTTGATTTCGGTGACGGTTAGGTTGGGTTGGGTTAGGTTTGGTGAGGTTAGCGAGTTTTGTGAAAATCTAAAAAACTCGAGTTCTTTGATTTCGATGATCGTTAAGTTAGGTTGGGTTAGGTTTGGTGAGGTAAGCGGGTTTTGTGTATATTTTTGCGATGTCGAATTCTTTGATTTCGGTGATAGTTAGGCTAGGTTGGGTTAGGTTTGGTGAGGTAAGCGAGTTTTGTGTTTATTTTTAAAATGTCGAATTCTTTGATTTCGGTGATGGTTAGGTTAGGTTGGGTTAGGTTTAGTGAGGTAAGCGAGTTTTGTGTATATTTTTGCAATGTCGAATTCTTTGATTTCGGTGACGGTTAGGTTGGGTTGGGTTAGGTTTGGTGAGGTTAGCGAGTTTTGTGAAAATCTAAAAAACTCGAGTTCTTTGATTTCGATGATCGTTAAGTTAGGTTGGGTTAGGTTTGGTGAGTGAAGCGAGTTTCGTGTATATTTTTGCAATGTCGAATTCATTGATTTCGGTGATGGTTCAGGCTAGGTTGGGTGAGGGTTGGTTAGGTTAGCGAGTTTTGTGTATATTTTTGCATTGTCGAATTCTTTGTTTTCGGGGATGGTTAGGTTAGGTTGGGTTAGGTTTAGTGGAGTAAGCGAGTTTTGTATATATTTTTGCAATGTCGAATTCTTTGATTTCGGTGACGGTTAGGTTGGGTTGGGTTAGGTTTGGTGAGGTTAGCGAGTTTTGTGTAAATCTTAAAAACTCGAGTTCTTTGATTTCGTTGATCGTTAAGTTAGGTTGGGTGAGGTTTGGTGAGTGAAGCAAATTTCGTGTATATTTTTGCAATGTCGAATTCTTTGATTTCGGTGATGGTTAGGTTAGGTTGGGTTAGGTTTAGTGAGGTAAGCGAGTTTTGTGTATATTTTTGCAATGTCGAATTCTTTGATTTCGGTGACGGTTAGGTTGGGTTGGGTTAGGTTTGGTGAGGTTAGCGAGTTTTGTGTAAATCTAAAAAACTCGAGTTCTTTGATTTCGATGATCGTTAAGTTAGGTTGGGTTAGGTTTGGTGAGTGAAGCGAGTTTCGTGTATATTTTTGCAATGTCGAATTCTTTGATTTCGGTGATGGTAAGGCTAGGTTGGGTGAGGGTTGGTTAGGTTATCGAGTTTTGTGTATATTTTTGCTTTGTCGAATTCTTTGTTTTCGGTGATGGTAAGGTTAGGTTGGGTTAGGTTTAGTGAGGTAAGCGAGTTTTGTATATATTTTTGCAATGTCGAATTCTTTGATTTCGGTGACGGTTAGGTTGGGTTGGGTTAGGTTTGGTGAGGTTAGCGAGTTTTGTGTAAATCTTAAAAACTCGAGTTCTTTGATTTCGTTGATCGTAAAGTTAGGTTGGGTGAGGTTTGGTGAGTGAAGCAAATTTCGTGTATATTTTTGCAATGTCGAATTCTTTGATTTCGGTGATGGTTAGGTTAGGTTGGGTTAGGTTTAGTGAGGTAAGCGAGTTTTATGTATATTTTTGCAATCTCGAATTCTTTGATTTCGGTGATGGTTAGGTTAGGTTGGGTTAGTTTTGGTGAGTAAAGCGAGTTTTGTTTAAATTTTAAAATCTCGAATTCTTTGATTTTGGTGATGGTTAGGTTAGGTTGGGTTAGGTTTTGTGAGAAAAGCGGGTTTTGTGTATATTTTTGCAATGTCGAATTCTTTGATTTCGGTGATGGTTAGGTTAGGTTGGGTTAGGTTTAGTGAGGTAAGCGAGTTTTGTGTATATTTTTGCAATGTCGAATTCTTTGATTTCGGTGACGGTTAGGTTGGGTTGGGTTAGGTTTGGTGAGGTTAGCGAGTTTTGTGAAAATCTAAAAAACTCGAGTTCTTTGATTTCGATGATCGTTAAGTTAGGTTGGGTTAGGTTTGGTGAGTGAAGCGAGTTTCGTGTATATTTTTGCAATGTCGAATTCATTGATTTCGGTGATGGTTCAGGCTAGGTTGGGTGAGGGTTGGTTAGGTTAGCGAGTTTTGTGTATATTTTTGCATTGTCGAATTCTTTGTTTTCGGGGATGGTTAGGTTAGGTTGGGTTAGGTTTAGTGGAGTAAGCGAGTTTTGTATATATTTTTGCAATGTCGAATTCTTTGATTTCGGTGACGGTTAGGTTGGGTTGGGTTAGGTTTGGTGAGGTTAGCGAGTTTTGTGTAAATCTTAAAAACTCGAGTTCTTTGATTTCGTTGATCGTTAAGTTAGGTTGGGTGAGGTTTGGTGAGTGAAGCAAATTTCGTGTATATTTTTGCAATGTCGAATTCTTTGATTTCGGTGATGGTTAGGTTAGGTTGGGTTAGGTTTAGTGAGGTAAGCGAGTTTTGTGTATATTTTTGCAATGTCGAATTCTTTGATTTCGGTGACGGTTAGGTTGGGTTGGGTTAGGTTTGGTGAGAATAGCGAGTTTTGTGTAAATCTAAAAAACTCGAGTTCTTTGATTTCGATGATCGTTAAGTTAGGTTGGGTTAGGTTTGGTGAGTGAAGCGATTTTCGTGTATATTTTTGCAATGTCGAATTCTTTGATTTCGGTGATGGTAAGGCTAGGTTGGGTGAGGGTTGGTTAGGTTATCGAGTTTTGTGTATATTTTTGCATTGTCGAATTCTTTGTTTTCGGTGATGGTAAGGTTAGGTTGGGTTAGGTTTAGTGAGGAAAGCGAGTTTTGTATATATTTTTGCAATGTCGAATTCTTTGATTTCGGTGACGGTTAGGTTGGGTTGGGTTAGGTTTGGTGAGGTTAGCGAGTTTTGTGTAAATCTTAAAAACTCGAGTTCTTTGATTTCGTTGATCGTAAAGTTAGGTTGGGTGAGGTTTGGTGAGTGAAGCAAATTTCGTGTATATTTTTGCAATGTCGAATTCTTTGATTTCGGTGATGGTTAGGTTAGGTTGGGTTAGGTTTAGTGAGGTAAGCGAGTTTTGTGTATATTTTTGCAATCTCGAATTCTTTGATTTCGGTGATGGTTAGGTTAGGTTGGGTTAGTTTTGGTGAGTAAAGCGAGTTTTGTTTAAATTTTAAAATCTCGAATTCTTTGATTTTGGTGATGGTTAGGTTAGGTTGGGTTAGGTTTTGTGAGAAAAGCGGGTTTTGTGTATATTTTTGCAATGTCGAATTCTTTGATTTCGGTGATGGTAAGGCTAGGTTGGGTGAGGGTTGGTTAGGTTATCGAGTTTTGTGTATATTTTTGCATTGTCGAATTCTTTGTTTTCGGTGATGGTAAGGTTAGGTTGGGTTAGGTTTAGTGAGGTAAGCGAGTTTTGTATATATTTTTGCAATGTCGAATTCTTTGATTTCGGTGACGGTTAGGTTGGGTTGGGTTAGGTTTGGTGAGGTAAGCGAGTTTTGTGTAAATCTTAAAAACTCGAGTTCTTTGATTTCGTTGATCGTAAAGTTAGGTTGGGTGAGGTTTGGTGAGTGAAGCAAATTTCGTGTATATTTTTGCAATGTCGAATTCTTTGATTTCGGTGATGGTTAGGTTAGGTTGGGTTAGGTTTAGTGAGGTAAGCGAGTTTTGTGTATATTTTTGCAATCTCGAATTCTTTGATTTCGGTGATGGTTAGGTTAGGTTGGGTTAGTTTTGGTGAGTAAAGCGAGTTTTGTTTAAATTTTAAAATCTCGAATTCTTTGATTTCGGTGATGGTTAGGTTAGGTTGGGTTAGGTTTAGTGAGGTAAGCGAGTTTTGTGTATATTTTTGCAATGTCGAATTCTTTGATTTCGGTGACGGTTAGGTTGGGTTGGGTTAGGTTAGGTGAGGTTAGCGAGTTTTGTGTAAATCTAAAAAACTCGAGTTCTTTGATTTCGATGATCGTTAAGTTAGGTTGGGTTAGTTTTGGTGAGTAAAGCGAGTTTTGTTTAAATTTTAAAATCTCGAATTCTTTGATTTCGGTGATGGTTAGGTTAGGTTGGGTTAGGTTTTGTGAGAAAAGCGGGTTTTGTGTATATTTTTGCATTGTCGAATTCTTTGTTTTCGGTGATAGTAAGGCTAGGTTGGGTTAGGTTTGGTGAGGTTAGCGAGTTTTGTGTATATTTTTGCATTGTCGAATTCTTTTATTTCGGTGATAGTGAGGCTAGGTTGGGTTAGGTTTGGTGAGGTTAGCGAGTTTAGTGTTTATTTTTGCAATGTCGAATTCTTTGATTTCGGTGATGGTTAGGTTAGGTTGGGTTAGATTTGGTGAGGTAAGCGGGTTTTGTGTATATTTTTGCGATGTCGAATTCTTTGATTTCGGTGATAGTTAGGCTAGGTTGGGTTAGGTTTGGTGAGGTAAGCGAGTTTTGTGTTTATTTTTAAAATGTCGAATTCTTTGATTTCGGTGATGGTTAGGTTAGGTTGGGTTAGGTTTAGTGAGGTAAGCGAGTTTTGTGTATATTTTTGCAATGTCGAATTCTTTGATTTCGGTGACGGTTAGGTTGGGTTGGGTTAGGTTTGGTGAGGTTAGCGAGTTTTGTGAAAATCTAAAAAACTCGAGTTCTTTGATTTCGATGATCGTTAAGTTAGGTTGGGTTAGGTTTGGTGAGTGAAGCGAGTTTCGTGTATATTTTTGCAATGTCGAATTCATTGATTTCGGTGATGGTTCAGGCTAGGTTGGGTGAGGGTTGGTTAGGTTAGCGAGTTTTGTGTATATTTTTGCATTGTCGAATTCTTTGTTTTCGGGGATGGTTAGGTTAGGTTGGGTTAGGTTTAGTGGAGTAAGCGAGTTTTGTATATATTTTTGCAATGTCGAATTCTTTGATTTCGGTGACGGTTAGGTTGGGTTGGGTTAGGTTTGGTGAGGTTAGCGAGTTTTGTGTAAATCTTAAAAACTCGAGTTCTTTGATTTCGTTGATCGTTAAGTTAGGTTGGGTGAGGTTTGGTGAGTGAAGCAAATTTCGTGTATATTTTTGCAATGTCGAACTCTTTGATTTCGGTGATGGTTAGGTTAGGTTGGGTTAGGTTTAGTGAGGTAAGCGAGTTTTGTGTATATTTTTGCAATGTCGAATTCTTTGATTTCGGTGACGGTTAGGTTGGGTTGGGTTAGGTTTGGTGAGGTTAGCGAGTTTTGTGTAAATCTAAAAAACTCGAGTTCTTTGATTTCGATGATCGTTAAGTTAGGTTGGGTTAGGTTTGGTGAGTGAAGCGAGTTTCGTGTATATTTTTGCAATGTCGAATTCTTTGATTTCGGTGATGGTAAGGCTAGGTTGGGTGAGGGTTGGTTAGGTTATCGAGTTTTGTGTATATTTTTGCTTTGTCGAATTCTTTGTTTTCGGTGATGGTAAGGTTAGGTTGGGTTAGGTTTAGTGAGGTAAGCGAGTTTTGTATATATTTTTGCAATGTCGAATTCTTTGATTTCGGTGACGGTTAGGTTGGGTTGGGTTAGGTTTGGTGAGGTTAGCGAGTTTTGTGTAAATCTTAAAAACTCGAGTTCTTTGATTTCGTTGATCGTAAAGTTAGGTTGGGTGAGGTTTGGTGAGTGAAGCAAATTTCGTGTATATTTTTGCAATGTCGAATTCTTTGATTTCGGTGATGGTTAGGTTAGGTAAGGTTAGATTTAGTGAGGTCAGCGAGTTTTGTGTATATTTTTGCAATCTCGAATTCTTTGATTTCGGTGATGGTTAGGTAAGTTGGGTTAGTTTTGGTGAGTAAAGCGAGTTTTGTTTAAATTTTAAAATCTCGAATTCTTTGATTTCGGTGATGGTTAGGTTAGGTTGGGTTAGGTTTAGTGAGGTAAGCGAGTTTTGTGTATATTTTTGCAATGTCGAATTCTTTGATTTCGGTGACGGTTAGGTTGGGTTGGGTTAGGTTTGGTGAGGTTAGCGAGTTTTGTGTAAATCTAAAAAACTCGAGTTCTTTGATTTCGTTGATCGTTAAGTTAGGTTGGGTGAGGTTTGGTGAGTGAAGCAAATTTCGTGTATATTTTTGCAATGTCGAATTCTTTGATTTCGGTGATGGTTAGGTTAGGTTGGGTTAGATTTAGTGAGGTAAGCGAGTTTTGTGTATATTTTTGCAATCTCGAATTCTTTGATTTCGGTGATGGTTAGGTAAGTTGGGTTAGTTTTGGTGAGTAAAGCGAGTTTTGTTTAAATTTTAAAATCTCGAATTCTTTGATTTCGGTGATGGTTAGGTTAGGTTAAGTTAGATTTAATGAGGTAAGCGAGTTTTGTGTATATTTTTGCAATCTCGAATTCTTTGATTTCGGTGATGGTTAGGTAAGTTGGGTTAGTTTTGGTGAGTAAAGCGAGTTTTGTTTAAATTTTAAAATCTCGAATTCTTTGATTTCGGTGATGGTTAGGTTAGGTTGGGTTAGGTTTTGTGAGAAAAGCGGGTTTTGTGTATATTTTTGCATTGTCGAATTCTTTGTTTTCGGTGATAGTAAGGCTAGGTTGGGTTAGGTTTGGTGAGGTTAGCGAGTTTTGTGTATATTTTTGCATTGTCGAATTCTTTTATTTCGGTGATAGTGAGGCTAGGTTGGGTTAGGTTTGGTGAGGTTAGCGAGTTTAGTGTTTATTTTTGCAATGTCGAATTCTTTGATTTCGGTGATGGTTAGGTTAGGTTGGGTTAGATTTGGTGAGGTAAGCGGGTTTTGTGTATATTTTTGCGATGTCGAATTCTTTGATTTCGGTGATAGTTAGGCTAGGTTGGGTTAGGTTTGGTGAGGTAAGCGAGTTTTGTGTTTATTTTTAAAATGTCGAATTCTTTGATTTCGGTGATGGTTAGGTTAGATTGGGTTAGGTTAAGTGAGGTAAGCGAGTTTTGTGTATATTTTTGCAATGTCGAATTCTTTGATTTCGGTGACGGTTAGGTTGGGTTGGGTTAGGTTTGGTGAGGTTAGCGAGTTTTGTGAAAATCTAAAAAACTCGAGTTCTTTGATTTCGATGATCGTTAAGTTAGGTTGGGTTAGGTTTGGTGAGTGAAGCGAGTTTCGTGTATATTTTTGCAATGTCGAATTCTTTGATTTCGGTGATGGTAAGGCTAGGTTGGGTGAGGGTTGGTTAGGTTAGCGAGTTTTGTGTATATTTTTGCATTGTCGAATTCTTTGTTTTCGGTGATGGTAAGGTTAGGTTGGGTTAGGTTTAGTGAGGTAAGCGAGTTTTGTATATATTTTTGCAATGTCGAATTCTTTGATTTCGGTGACGGTTAGGTTGGGTTGGGTTAGGTTTGGTGAGGTTAGCGAGTTTTGTGTAAATCTTAAAAACTCGAGTTCTTTGATTTCGTTGATCGTAAAGTTAGGTTGGGTGAGGTTTGGTGAGTGAAGCAAATTTCGTGTATATTTTTGCAATGTCGAATTCTTTGATTTCGGTGATGGTTAGGTTAGGTTGGGTTAGGTTTAGTGAGGTAAGCGAGTTTTGTGTATATTTTTGCAATCTCGAATTCTTTGATTTCGGTGATGGTTAGGTTAGGTTGGGTTAGTTTTGGTGAGTAAAGCGAGTTTTGTTTAAATTTTAAAATCTCGAATTCTTTGATTTCGGTGATGGTTAGGTTAGGTTGGGTTAGGTTTTGTGAGAAAAGCGGGTTTTGTGTATATTTTTGCATTGTCGAATTCTTTGTTTTCGGTGATAGTAAGGCTAGGTTGGGTTAGGTTTGGTGAGGTTAGCGAGTTTTGTGTATATTTTTGCATTGTCGAATTCTTTTATTTCGGTGATAGTGAGGCTAGGTTGGGTTAGGTTTGGTGAGGTTAGCGAGTTTAGTGTTTATTTTTGCAATGTCGAATTCTTTGATTTCGGTGATGGTTAGGTTAGGTTGGGTTAGATTTGGTGAGGTAAGCGGGTTTTGTGTATATTTTTGCGATGTCGAATTCTTTGATTTCGGTGATAGTTAGGCTAGGTTGGGTTAGGTTTGGTGAGGTAAGCGAGTTTTGTGTTTATTTTTAAAATGTCGAATTCTTTGATTTCGGTGATGGTTAGGTTAGGTTGGGTTAGGTTTCGTGAGGTAAGCGAGTTTTGTGTATATTTTTGCAATGTCGAATTCTTTGATTTCGGTGACGGTTAGGTTGGGTTGGGTTAGGTTTGGTGAGGTTAGCGAGTTTTGTGAAAATCTAAAAAACTCGAGTTCTTTGATTTCGATGATCGTTAAGTTAGGTTGGGTTAGGTTTGGTGAGTGAAGCGAGTTTCGTGTATATTTTTGCAATGTCGAATTCATTGATTTCGGTGATGGTTCAGGCTAGGTTGGGTGAGGGTTGGTTAGGTTAGCGAGTTTTGTGTATATTTTTGCATTGTCGAATTCTTTGTTTTCGGGGATGGTTAGGTTAGGTTGGGTTAGGTTTAGTGGAGTAAGCGAGTTTTGTATATATTTTTGCAATGTCGAATTCTTTGATTTCGGTGACGGTTAGGTTGGGTTGGGTTAGGTTTGGTGAGGTTAGCGAGTTTTGTGTAAATCTTAAAAACTCGAGTTCTTTGATTTCGTTGATCGTTAAGTTAGGTTGGGTGAGGTTTGGTGAGTGAAGCAAATTTCGTGTATATTTTTGCAATGTCGAATTCTTTGATTTCGGTGATGGTTAGGTTAGGTTGGGTTAGGTTTAGTGAGGTAAGCGAGTTTTGTGTATATTTTTGCAATGTCGAATTCTTTGATTTCGGTGACGGTTAGGTTGGGTTGGGTTAGGTTTGGTGAGAATAGCGAGTTTTGTGTAAATCTAAAAAACTCGAGTTCTTTGATTTCGATGATCGTTAAGTTAGGTTGGGTTAGGTTTGGTGAGTGAAGCGAGTTTTGTGTATATTTTTGCAATGTCGAATTCTTTGATTTCGGTGATGGTAAGGCTAGGTTGGGTGAGGGTTGGTTAGGTTATCGAGTTTTGTGTATATTTTTGCATTGTCGAATTCTTTGTTTTCGGTGATGGTAAGGTTAGGTTGGGTTAGGTTTAGTGAGGAAAGCGAGTTTTGTATATATTTTTGCAATGTCGAATTCTTTGATTTCGGTGACGGTTAGGTTGGGTTGGGTTAGGTTTGGTGAGGTTAGCGAGTTTTGTGTAAATCTTAAAAACTCGAGTTCTTTGATTTCGTTGATCGTAAAGTTAGGTTGGGTGAGGTTTGGTGAGTGAAGCAAATTTCGTGTATATTTTTGCAATGTCGAATTCTTTGATTTCGGTGATGGTTAGGTTAGGTTGGGTTAGGTTTAGTGAGGTAAGCGAGTTTTGTGTATATTTTTGCAATCTCGAATTCTTTGATTTCGGTGATGGTTAGGTTAGGTTGGGTTAGTTTTGGTGAGTAAAGCGAGTTTTGTTTAAATTTTAAAATCTCGAATTCTTTGATTTTGGTGATGGTTAGGTTAGGTTGGGTTAGGTTTTGTGAGAAAAGCGGGTTTTGTGTATATTTTTGCAATGTCGAATTCTTTGATTTCGGTGATGGTAAGGCTAGGTTGGGTGAGGGTTGGTTAGGTTATCGAGTTTTGTGTATATTTTTGCATTGTCGAATTCTTTGTTTTCGGTGATGGTAAGGTTAGGTTGGGTTAGGTTTAGTGAGGTAAGCGAGTTTTGTATATATTTTTGCAATGTCGAATTCTTTGATTTCGGTGACGGTTAGGTTGGGTTGGGTTAGGTTTGGTGAGGTAAGCGAGTTTTGTGTAAATCTTAAAAACTCGAGTTCTTTGATTTCGTTGATCGTAAAGTTAGGTTGGGTGAGGTTTGGTGAGTGAAGCAAATTTCGTGTATATTTTTGCAATGTTGAATTCTTTGATTTCGGTGATGGTTAGGTTAGGTTGGGTTAGGTTTAGTGAGGAAAGCGAGTTTTGTATATATTTTTGCAATGTCGAATTCTTTGATTTCGGTGACGGTTAGGTTGGGTTGGGTTAGGTTTGGTGAGGTTAGCGAGTTTTGTGTAAATCTTAAAAACTCGAGTTCTTTGATTTCGTTGATCGTAAAGTTAGGTTGGGTGAGGTTTGGTGAGTGAAGCAAATTTCGTGTATATTTTTGCAATGTCGAATTCTTTGATTTCGGTGATGGTTAGGTTAGGTTGGGTTAGGTTTAGTGAGGTAAGCGAGTTTTGTGTATATTTTTGCAATCTCGAATTCTTTGATTTCGGTGATGGTTAGGTTAGGTTGGGTTAGTTTTGGTGAGTAAAGCGAGTTTTGTTTAAATTTTAAAATCTCGAATTCTTTGATTTTGGTGATGGTTAGGTTAGGTTGGGTTAGGTTTTGTGAGAAAAGCGGGTTTTGTGTATATTTTTGCAATGTCGAATTCTTTGATTTCGGTGATGGTAAGGCTAGGTTGGGTGAGGGTTGGTTAGGTTATCGAGTTTTGTGTATATTTTTGCATTGTCGAATTCTTTGTTTTCGGTGATGGTAAGGTTAGGTTGGGTTAGGTTTAGTGAGGTAAGCGAGTTTTGTATATATTTTTGCAATGTCGAATTCTTTGATTTCGGTGACGGTTAGGTTGGGTTGGGTTAGGTTTGGTGAGGTAAGCGAGTTTTGTGTAAATCTTAAAAACTCGAGTTCTTTGATTTCGTTGATCGTAAAGTTAGGTTGGGTGAGGTTTGGTGAGTGAAGCAAATTTCGTGTATATTTTTGCAATGTTGAATTCTTTGATTTCGGTGATGGTTAGGTTAGGTTGGGTTAGGTTTAGTGAGGTAAGCGAGTTTTGTGTATATTTTTGCAATCTCGAATTCTTTGATTTCGGTGATGGTTAGGTTAGGTTGGGTTAGTTTTGGTGAGTAAAGCGAGTTTTGTTTAAATTTTAAAATCTCGAATTCTTTGATTTCGGTGATGGTTAGGTTAGGTTGGGTTAGGTTTAGTGAGGTAAGCGAGTTTTGTGTATATTTTTGCAATGTCGAATTCTTTGATTTCGGTGACGGTTAGGTTGGGTTGGGTTAGGTTAGGTGAGGTTAGCGAGTTTTGTGTAAATCTAAAAAACTCGAGTTCTTTGATTTCGATGATCGTTAAGTTAGGTTGGGTTAGTTTTGGTGAGTAAAGCGAGTTTTGTTTAAATTTTAAAATCTCGAATTCTTTGATTTCGGTGATGGTTAGGTTAGGTTGGGTTAGGTTTTGTGAGAAAAGCGGGTTTTGTGTATATTTTTGCATTGTCGAATTCTTTGTTTTCGGTGATAGTAAGGCTAGGTTGGGTTAGGTTTGGTGAGGTTAGCGAGTTTTGTGTATATTTTTGCATTGTCGAATTCTTTTATTTCGGTGATAGTGAGGCTAGGTTGGGTTAGGTTTGGTGAGGTTAGCGAGTTTAGTGTTTATTTTTGCAATGTCGAATTCTTTGATTTCGGTGATGGTTAGGTTAGGTTGGGTTAGATTTGGTGAGGTAAGCGGGTTTTGTGTATATTTTTGCGATGTCGAATTCTTTGATTTCGGTGATAGTTAGGCTAGGTTGGGTTAGGTTTGGTGAGGTAAGCGAGTTTTGTGTTTATTTTTAAAATGTCGAATTCTTTGATTTCGGTGATGGTTAGGTTAGGTTGGGTTAGGTTTAGTGAGGTAAGCGAGTTTTGTGTATATTTTTGCAATGTCGAATTCTTTGATTTCGGTGACGGTTAGGTTGGGTTGGGTTAGGTTTGGTGAGGTTAGCGAGTTTTGTGAAAATCTAAAAAACTCGAGTTCTTTGATTTCGATGATCGTTAAGTTAGGTTGGGTTAGGTTTGGTGAGTGAAGCGAGTTTCGTGTATATTTTTGCAATGTCGAATTCATTGATTTCGGTGATGGTTCAGGCTAGGTTGGGTGAGGGTTGGTTAGGTTAGCGAGTTTTGTGTATATTTTTGCATTGTCGAATTCTTTGTTTTCGGGGATGGTTAGGTTAGGTTGGGTTAGGTTTAGTGGAGTAAGCGAGTTTTGTATATATTTTTGCAATGTCGAATTCTTTGATTTCGGTGACGGTTAGGTTGGGTTGGGTTAGGTTTGGTGAGGTTAGCGAGTTTTGTGTAAATCTTAAAAACTCGAGTTCTTTGATTTCGTTGATCGTTAAGTTAGGTTGGGTGAGGTTTGGTGAGTGAAGCAAATTTCGTGTATATTTTTGCAATGTCGAATTCTTTGATTTCGGTGATGGTTAGGTTAGGTTGGGTTAGGTTTAGTGAGGTAAGCGAGTTTTGTGTATATTTTTGCAATGTCGAATTCTTTGATTTCGGTGACGGTTAGGTTGGGTTGGGTTAGGTTTGGTGAGGTTAGCGAGTTTTGTGAAAATCTAAAAAACTCGAGTTCTTTGATTTCGATGATCGTTAAGTTAGGTTGGGTTAGGTTTGGTGAGTGAAGCGAGTTTCGTGTATATTTTTGCAATGTCGAATTCATTGATTTCGGTGATGGTTCAGGCTAGGTTGGGTGAGGGTTGGTTAGGTTAGCGAGTTTTGTGTATATTTTTGCATTGTCGAATTCTTTTATTTCGGTGATAGTGAGGCTAGGTTGGGTTAGGTTTGGTGAGGTTAGCGAGTTTTGTGTTTATTTTTGCAATGTCGAATTCTTTGATTTCGGTGATAGTGAGGCTAGGTTGGGTTAGGTTTGGTGAGGTTAGCGAGTTTTGTGTTTATTTTTGCAATGTCGAATTCTTTGATTTCGGTGATGGTTAGGTTAGGTTGGGTTGGATTTGGTGAGGTAAGCGGAATTTGTGTATATTTTTGCGATGTCGAATTCTTTGATTTTGGTGATAGTTAGGCTAGGTTGGGTTTGGTTTGGTGAGGTAAGCGAGTTTTGTGTTCATTTTTAAAATGTCGAATTCTTTGATTTCAGTGACGGTTAGGTTGGGTTGGGTTAGGTTTGGTGAGGTTAGCGAGTTTTGTGAAAATCTTACAATCTCGAACTCTTTGATTTCGGTGACGGTTAGGTTGGGTTGGGTTAAGTTTGGTGAGGTAAGCGAGTTTTGTGTATATTTTTGCATTGTCGAATTCTTTTATTTCGGTGATAGTAGGGCTAGGTTGGGTTAGGTTTGGTGAGGTAAGCGAGTTTTGTGTATATTTTTGCGATGTCAAATTCTTTGATTTCGGTGATAGTTAGGCTAGGTTGGGTTAGGTTTGGTGAGGTAAGCAAATTTGGGGTTAATTTTTAAAATGTCGAATTCTTTGATTTCGGTGATGGTTAGGTTAAGTTAGGTTAGGTTTAGTGAGGTAAGCGAGTTTTGTGTATATTTTTGCAATCTCGAATTCTTTGATTTCGGTGATGGTTAGGTTAGGTTGGGTTAGTTTTGGTGAGTAAAGCGAGTTTTGTTTAAATTTCAAAATCTCGAATTCTTTGATTTCGGTGATGGTTAGGTTGGGTTGGGTTAGGTTTGGTGAGGTTAGCGAGTTTTGTGAAAATCTTATAATCTCGAACTCTTTGATTTCGGTGACGGTTAGGTTGGGTTGGGTTAAGTTTGGTGAGGTTAGCGAGTTTTGTGTATATTTTTGCAATGTCGAATTCTTTGATTTCGGTGACTGTTAGGTTGGGTTGGGTTAGGTTTGGTGAGGTAAGCGAGTTTTGTGAAAATCTTACAATCTCGAACTCTTTGATTTCGGTGACGGTTAGGTTGGGTTGGGTTAAGTTTGGTGAGGTTAGCGAGTTTTGTGTATATTTTTGCATTGTCGAATTCTTTTATTTCGGTGATAGTAGGGCTAGGTTGGGTTAGGTTTGGTGAGGTTAGCGAGTTTTGTGTATATTTTTGCAATGTCGAATTCTTTGACTTCGGTGATAGTTAGGCTTGGTTGGGTTAGGTTTGGTGAGGTAAGCGAGTTTTGTGTATATTTTTGCGATGTCGAATTCTTTGATTTCGGTGATAGTTAGGCTAGGTTGGGTTAGGTTTGGTGAGGAAAGCGAGTTTTGTGTTTATTTTTAAAATGTCGAATTCTTTGATTTCGGTGATGGTTAGGTTAGGTTGGGTTAGGTTTAGTGAGTTAAGCGAGTTTTGTGTATATTTTTGCAATGTCGAATTCTTTGACTTCGGTGATAGTTAGGCTGGTTGGGTTAGGTTTGGTGAGGTAAGCGAGTTTTGTGTATATTTTTGCAATGTCGAATTCTTTTATTTCGGTGATAGTAGGGCTAGGTTGGGTTAGGTTTGGTGAGGTTAGCGAGTTTTGTGTATATTTTTGCGATGTCGAATTCTTTGATTTCGGTGATAGTTAGGTTAGGTTGGGTTAGTTTTGGTGAGTAAAGCGAGTTTTGTTTAAATTTTAAAATCTCGAATTCTTTGATTTCGGTGATGGTTAGGTTAGGTTGGGTTAGGTTTTGTGAGAAAAGCGGGTTTTGTGTATATTTTTGCATTGTCGAATTCTTTGTTTTCGGTGATAGTAAGGCTAGGTTGGGTTAGGTTTGGTGAGGTTAGCGAGTTTTGTGTATATTTTTGCATTGTCGAATTCTTTTATTTCGGTGATAGTGAGGCTAGGTTGGGTTAGGTTTGGTGAGGTTTGCGAGTTTTGTGTATATTTTTGCGATGTCGAATTCTTTGATTTCGGTGATAGTTAGGCTAGGTTGGGTTAGGTTTGGTGAGGTTAGCGAGTTTTGTGTTTATTTTTAAAATGTCGAATTCTTTGATTTCGGTGATGGTTAGGTTAGGTTTAGTGAGGTAAGCGAGTTTTGTGTATATTTTTGCAATCTCGAATTCTTTGATTTCGGTGATGGTTAGGTTAGGTTGGGTTAGTTTTGGTGAGTAAAGCGAGTTTTGTTTAAATTTTAAAATCTCGAATTCTTTGATTTCGGTGATGGTTAGGTTAGGTTGGGTTAGGTTTTGTGAGAAAAGCGGGTTTTGTGTATATTTTTGCATTGTCGAATTCTTTGTTTTCGGTGATAGTAAGGCTAGGTTGGGTAAGGTTTGGTGAGGTTAGCGAGTTTTGTGTATATTTTTGCATTGTCGAATTCTTTTATTTCCGTGATAGTGAGGCTAGGTTGGGTTAGGTTTGGTGAGGTTAGCGAGTTTTGTGTTTATTTTTGCAATGTCGAATTCTTTGATTTCGGTGATGGTAAGGTTAGGTTGGGTTAGATTTGGTGAGGTAAGCGGGTTTTGTGTATATTTTTAAAATGTCGAATTCTTTGATTTCGGTGATGGTTAGGTTAGGTTGGGTTAGGTTTAGTGAGGTAAGCGAGTTTTGTGTATATTTTTGCATTGTCGAATTCTTTGATTTCGGTGACGGTTAGGTTGGGTTGGGCTAGGTTTGGTGAGGTTAGCGAGTTTTGTGAAAATCTTACAATCTCGAACTCTTTGATTTCGGTGACGGTTAGGTTGGGTTGGGTTAAGTTTGGTGAGGTTAGCGAGTTTTTTGTATATTTTTGCATTGTCGAATTCTTTGACTTCGGTGATAGTTAGGCTTGAATGGGTTAGGTTTGGTGAGGTAAGCGAGTTTTGTGTATATTTTTGCATTGTCGAATTCTTTTATTTCGGTTATAGTAGGGCTAGGTTGGGTTAGGTTTGGTGAGGTTAGCGAGTTTTGTGTATATTTTTGCGATGTCGAATTCTTTGATTTCGGTGACGGTTAGGTTGGGTTGGGTTAAGTTTGGTGAGGTTAGCGAGTTTTGTGTATATTTTTGCATTGTCGAATTCTTTGACTTCGGTGATAGTTAGGCTTGGTTGGGTTAGGTTTCGTGAGGTAAGCGAGTTTTGTGTATATTTTTGCATTGTCGAATTCTTTTATTTCGGTGATAGTAGGGCTAGGTTGGGTTAGGTTTGGTGAGGTTAGCGAGTTTTGTGTATATTTTTGCGATGTCGAATTCTTTGATTTCGGTGAAAGTTAGGTTAGGTTGGGTTAGTTTTGGTGAGTAAAGCGAGTTTTGTTTAAATTTTAAAATCTCGAATTCTTTGATTTCGGTGATGGTTAGGTTAGGTTGGGTTAGGTTTTGTGAGAAAAGCGGGTTTTGTGTATATTTTTGCATTGTCGAATTCTTTGTTTTCGGTGATAGTAAGGCTAGGTTGTGTTAGGTTTGGTGAGGTTAGCGAGTTTTGTGTATATTTTTGCATTGTCGAATTCTTTTATTTCGTTGATAGTGAGGCTAGGTTGGGTTAGGTTTGGTGAGGTTAGCGAGTTTTGTGTTTATTTTTGCAATGTCGAATTCTTTGATTTCGGTGATGGTTAGGTTAGGTTGGGTTGGATTTGGTGAGGTAAGCGGAATTTGTGTATATTTTTGCGATGTCGAATTCTTTGATTTCGGTGATAGTTAGGCTAGGTTGGGTTAGGTTTGGTGAGGTAAGCGAGTTTTGTGTTCATTTTTAAAATGTCGAATTCTTTGATTTCGGTGATGGTTAGGTAAGGTTGGGTTAGGTTTAGTGAGGTAAGCGAGTTTTGTGTATATTTTTGCAATCTCGAATTCTTTGATTTCGGTGATGGTTAGGTTAGGTTGGGTTAGTTTTGGTGAGTAAAGCGAGTTTTGTTTAAATTTTAAAATCTCGAATTCTTTGATTTTGGTGATGGTTAGGTTAGGTTGGGTTAGGTTTTGTGAGAAAAGCGGGTTTTGTGTATATTTTTGCATTGTCGAATTCTTTGTTTTCGGTGATAGTAAGGCTAGGTTGTGTTAGGTTTGGTGAGGTTAGCGAGTTTTGTGTATATTTTTGCATTGTCGAATTCTTTTATTTCGGTGATAGTGAGGCTAGGTTGGGTTAGGTTTGGTGAGGTTAGCGAGTTTTGTGTTTATTTTTGCAATGTCGAATTCTTTGATTTCGGTGATGGTTAGGTTAGGTTGGGTTGGATTTGGTGAGGTAAGCGGAATTTGTGTATATTTTTGCGATGTCGAATTCTTTGATTTCGGTGATAGTTAGGCTAGGTTGGGTTAGGTTTGGTGAGGTAAGCGAGTTTTGTGTTCATTTTTAAAATGTCGAATTCTTTGATTTCGGTGATGGTTAGGTAAGGTTGGGTTAGGTTTAGTGAGGTAAGCGAGTTTTGTGTATATTTTTGCAATCTCGAATTCTTTGATTTCGGTGATGGTTAGGTTAGGTTGGGTTAGTTTTGGTGAGTAAAGCGAGTTTTGTTTAAATTTTAAAATCTCGAATTCTTTGATTTCGGTGATGGTTAGGTTAGGTTGGGTTAGGTTTTGTGAGAAAAGCGGGTTTTGTGTATATTTTTGCATTGTCGAATTCTTTGTTTTCGGTGATAGTAAGGCTAGGTTGGGTTAGGTTTAGTGAGGTTAGCGAGTTTTGTGTATATTTTTGCATTGTCGAATTCTTTTATTTCGGTGATAGTGAGGCTAGGTTGGGTTAGGTTTGGTGAGGTTTGCGAGTTTTGTGTATATTTTTGCGATGTCGAATTCTTTGATTTCGGTGATAGTTAGGCAAGGTTGGGTTAGGTTTGGTGAGGTTAGCGAGTTTTGTGTTTATTTTTAAAATGTCGAATTCTTTGATTTCGGTGATGGTTAGGTTAGGTTTAGTGAGGTAAGCGAGTTTTGTGTATATTTTTGCAATCTCGAATTCTTTGATTTCGGTGATGGTTAGGTTAGGTTGGGTTAGTTTTGGTGAGTAAAGCGAGTTTTGTTTAAATTTTAAAATCTCGAATTCTTTGATTTCGGTGATGGTTAGGTTAGGTTGGGTTAGGTTTTGTGAGAAAAGCGGGTTTTGTGTATATTTTTGCATTGTCGAATTCTTTGTTTTCGGTGATAGTAAGGCTAGGTTGGGTTAGGTTTGGTGAGGTTAGCGAGTTTTGTGTATATTTTTGCATTGTCGAATTCTTTTATTTCCGTGATAGTGAGGCTAGGTTGGGTTAGGTTTGGTGAGGTTAGCGAGTTTTGTGTTTATTTTTGCAATGTCGAATTCTTTGATTTCGGTGATGGTAAGGTTAGGTTGGGTTAGATTTGGTGAGGTAAGCGGGTTTTGTGTATATTTTTGCGATGTCGAATTCTTTGATTTTGGTGATAGTTAGGCTAGGTTGGGTTGGGTTTGGTGAGGTAAGCGAGTTTTGTGTTCATTTTTAAAATGTCGAATTCTTTGATTTCAGTGACGGTTAGGTTGGGTTGGGTTAGGTTTGGTGAGGTTAGCGAGTTTTGTGAAAATCTTACAATCTCGAACTCTTTGATTTCGGTGACGGTTAGGTTGGGTTGGGTTAAGTTTGGTGAGGTAAGCGAGTTTTGTGTATATTTTTGCATTGTCGAATTCTTTGACTTCGGTGATAGTTAGGCTTGGTTATGTTAGGTTTGGTGAGGTAAGCGAGTTTTGTGTATATTTTTGCATTGTCGAATTCTTTTATTTCGGTGAAAGTAGGGCTAGGTTGGGTTAGGTTTGGTGAGGTAAGCGAGTTTTGTGTATATTTTTGCGATGTCAAATTCTTTGATTTCGGTGATAGTTAGGCTAGGTTGGGTTAGGTTTGGTGAGGTAAGCAAATTTGGGGTTAATTTTTAAAATGTCGAATTCTTTGATTTCGGTGATGGTTAGGTTAGGTTGGGTTAGGTTTAGTGAGGTAAGCGAGTTTTGTGTATATTTTTGCAATCTCGAATTCTTTGATTTCGGTGATGGTTAGGTTAGGTTGGGTTAGTTTTGGTGAGTAAAGCGAGTTTTGTTTAAATTTCAAAATCTCGAATTCTTTGATTTCGGTGATGGTTAGGTTGGGTTGGGTTAGGTTTGGTGAGGTTAGCGAGTTTTGTGAAAATCTTATAATCTCGAACTCTTTGATTTCGGTGACGGTTAGGTTGGGTTGGGTTAAGTTTGGTGAGGTTAGCGAGTTTTGTGTATATTTTTGCAATGTCGAATTCTTTGATTTCGGTGACTGTTAGGTTGGGTTGGGTTAGGTTTGGTGAGGTTAGCGAGTTTTGTGAAAATCTTACAATCTCGAACTCTTTGATTTCGGTGACGGTTAGGTTGGGTTGGGTTAAGTTTGGTGAGGTTAGCGAGTTTTGTGTATATTTTTGCATTGTCGAATTCTTTTATTTCGGTGATAGTAGGGCTAGGTTGGGTTAGGTTTGGTGAGGTTAGCGAGTTTTGTGTATATTTTTGCAATGTCGAATTCTTTGACTTCGGTGATAGTTAGGCTTGGTTGGGTTAGGTTTGGTGAGGTAAGCGAGTTTTGTGTATATTTTTGCGATGTCGAATTCTTTGATTTCGGTGATAGTTAGGCTAGGTTGGGTTAGGTTTGGTGAGGAAAGCGAGTTTTGTGTTTATTTTTAAAATGTCGAATTCTTTGATTTCGGTGATGGTTAGGTTAGGTTGGGTTAGGTTTAGTGAGTTAAGCGAGTTTTGTGTATATTTTTGCAATGTCGAATTCTTTGATTTCGGTGACGGTTAGGTTGGGTTGGGTTAAGTTTGGTGAGGTTAGCGAGTTTTGTGTATATTTTTGCATTGTCGAATTCTTTGACTTCGGTGATAGTTAGGCTGGTTGGGTTAGGTTTGGTGAGGTAAGCGAGTTTTGTGTATATTTTTGCATTGTCGAATTCTTTTATTTCGGTGATAGTAGGGCTAGGTTGGGTTAGGTTTGGTGAGGTTAGCGAGTTTTGTGTATATTTTTGCGATGTCGAATTCTTTGATTTCGGTGATAGTTAGGTTAGGTTGGGTTAGTTTTGGTGAGTAAAGCGAGTTTTGTTTAAATTTTAAAATCTCGAATTCTTTGATTTCGGTGATGGTTAGGTTAGGTTGGGTTAGGTTTTGTGAGAAAAGCGGGTTTTGTGTATATTTTTGCATTGTCGAATTCTTTGTTTTCGGTGATAGTAAGGCTAGGTTGGGTTAGGTTTGGTGAGGTTAGCGAGTTTTGTGTATATTTTTGCATTGTCGAATTCTTTTATTTCGGTGATAGTGAGGCTAGGTTGGGTTAGGTTTGGTGAGGTTTGCGAGTTTTGTGTATATTTTTGCGATGTCGAATTCTTTGATTTCGGTGATAGTTAGGCTAGGTTGGGTTAGGTTTGGTGAGGTTAGCGAGTTTTGTGTTTATTTTTAAAATGTCGAATTCTTTGATTTCGGTGATGGTTAGGTTAGGTTTAGTGAGGTAAGCGAGTTTTGTGTATATTTTTGCAATCTCGAATTCTTTGATTTCGGTGATGGTTAGGTTAGGTTGGGTTAGTTTTGGTGAGTAAAGCGAGTTTTGTTTAAATTTTAAAATCTCGAATTCTTTGATTTCGGTGATGGTTAGGTTAGGTTGGGTTAGGTTTTGTGAGAAAAGCGGGTTTTGTGTATATTTTTGCATTGTCGAATTCTTTGTTTTCGGTGATAGTAAGGCTAGGTTGGGTTAGGTTTGGTGAGGTTAGCGAGTTTTGTGTATATTTTTGCATTGTCGAATTCTTTTATTTCCGTGATAGTGAGGCTAGGTTGGGTTAGGTTTGGTGAGGTTAGCGAGTTTTGTGTTTATTTTTGCAATGTCGAATTCTTTGATTTCGGTGATGGTAAGGTTAGGTTGGGTTAGATTTGGTGAGGTAAGCGGGTTTTGTGTATATTTTTGCGATGTCGAATTCTTTGATTTTGGTGATAGTTAGGCTAGGTTGGGTTGGGTTTGGTGAGGTAAGCGAGTTTTGTGTTCATTTTTAAAATGTCGAATTCTTTGATTTCAGTGACGGTTAGGTTGGGTTGGGTTAGGTTTGGTGAGGTTAGCGAGTTTTGTGAAAATCTTACAATCTCGAACTCTTTGATTTCGGTGACGGTTAGGTTGGGTTGGGTTAAGTTTGGTGAGGTAAGCGAGTTTTGTGTATATTTTTGCATTGTCGAATTCTTTGACTTCGGTGATAGTTAGGCTTGGTTATGTTAGGTTTGGTGAGGTAAGCGAGTTTTGTGTATATTTTTGCATTGTCGAATTCTTTTATTTCGGTGATAGTAGGGCTAGGTTGGGTTAGGTTTGGTGAGGTAAGCGAGTTTTGTGTATATTTTTGCGATGTCAAATTCTTTGATTTCGGTGATAGTTAGGCTAGGTTGGGTTAGGTTTGGTGAGGTAAGCAAATTTGGGGTTAATTTTTAAAATGTCGAATTCTTTGATTTCGGTGATGGTTAGGTTAGGTTGGGTTAGGTTTAGTGAGGTAAGCGAGTTTTGTGTATATTTTTGCAATCTCGAATTCTTTGATTTCGGTGATGGTTAGGTTAGGTTGGGTTAGTTTTGGTGAGTAAAGCGAGTTTTGTTTAAATTTCAAAATCTCGAATTCTTTGATTTCGGTGATGGTTAGGTTGGGTTGGGTTAGGTTTGGTGAGGTTAGCGAGTTTTGTGAAAATCTTATAATCTCGAACTCTTTGATTTCGGTGACGGTTAGGTTGGGTTGGGTTAAGTTTGGTGAGGTTAGCGAGTTTTGTGTATATTTTTGCAATGTCGAATTCTTTGATTTCGGTGACTGTTAGGTTGGGTTGGGTTAGGTTTGGTGAGGTTAGCGAGTTTTGTGAAAATCTTACAATCTCGAACTCTTTGATTTCGGTGACGGTTAGGTTGGGTTGGGTTAAGTTTGGTGAGGTTAGCGAGTTTTGTGTATATTTTTGCATTGTCGAATTCTTTTATTTCGGTGATAGTAGGGCTAGGTTGGGTTAGGTTTGGTGAGGTTAGCGAGTTTTGTGTATATTTTTGCAATGTCGAATTCTTTGACTTCGGTGATAGTTAGGCTTGGTTGGGTTAGGTTTGGTGAGGTAAGCGAGTTTTGTGTATATTTTTGCGATGTCGAATTCTTTGATTTCGGTGATAGTTAGGCTAGGTTGGGTTAGGTTTGGTGAGGAAAGCGAGTTTTGTGTTTATTTTTAAAATGTCGAATTCTTTGATTTCGGTGATGGTTAGGTTAGGTTGGGTTAGGTTTTGTGAGAAAAGCGGGTTTTGTGTATATTTTTGCATTGTCGAATTCTTTGTTTTCGGTGATAGTAAGGCTAGGTTGTGTTAGGTTTGGTGAGGTTAGCGAGTTTTGTGTATATTTTTGCATTGTCGAATTCTTTTATTTCGTTGATAGTGAGGCTAGGTTGGGTTAGGTTTGGTGAGGTTAGCGAGTTTTGTGTTTATTTTTGCAATGTCGAATTCTTTGATTTCGGTGATGGTTAGGTTAGGTTGGGTTGGATTTGGTGAGGTAAGCGGAATTTGTGTATATTTTTGCGATGTCGAATTCTTTGATTTCGGTGATAGTTAGGCTAGGTTGGGTTAGGTTTGGTGAGGTAAGCGAGTTTTGTGTTCATTTTTAAAATGTCGAATTCTTTGATTTCGGTGATGGTTAGGTAAGGTTGGGTTAGGTTTAGTGAGGTAAGCGAGTTTTGTGTATATTTTTGCAATCTCGAATTCTTTGATTTCGGTGATGGTTAGGTTAGGTTGGGTTAGTTTTGGTGAGTAAAGCGAGTTTTGTTTAAATTTTAAAATCTCGAATTCTTTGATTTTGGTGATGGTTAGGTTAGGTTGGGTTAGGTTTTGTGAGAAAAGCGGGTTTTGTGTATATTTTTGCATTGTCGAATTCTTTGTTTTCGGTGATAGTAAGGCTAGGTTGTGTTAGGTTTGGTGAGGTTAGCGAGTTTTGTGTATATTTTTGCATTGTCGAATTCTTTTATTTCGGTGATAGTGAGGCTAGGTTGGGTTAGGTTTGGTGAGGTTAGCGAGTTTTGTGTTTATTTTTGCAATGTCGAATTCTTTGATTTCGGTGATGGTTAGGTTAGGTTGGGTTGGATTTGGTGAGGTAAGCGGAATTTGTGTATATTTTTGCGATGTCGAATTCTTTGATTTCGGTGATAGTTAGGCTAGGTTGGGTTAGGTTTGGTGAGGTAAGCGAGTTTTGTGTTCATTTTTAAAATGTCGAATTCTTTGATTTCGGTGATGGTTAGGTAAGGTTGGGTTAGGTTTAGTGAGGTAAGCGAGTTTTGTGTATATTTTTGCAATCTCGAATTCTTTGATTTCGGTGATGGTTAGGTTAGGTTGGGTTAGTTTTGGTGAGTAAAGCGAGTTTTGTTTAAATTTTAAAATCTCGAATTCTTTGATTTCGGTGATGGTTAGGTTAGGTTGGGTTAGGTTTTGTGAGAAAAGCGGGTTTTGTGTATATTTTTGCATTGTCGAATTCTTTGTTTTCGGTGATAGTAAGGCTAGGTTGGGTTAGGTTTAGTGAGGTTAGCGAGTTTTGTGTATATTTTTGCATTGTCGAATTCTTTTATTTCGGTGATAGTGAGGCTAGGTTGGGTTAGGTTTGGTGAGGTTTGCGAGTTTTGTGTATATTTTTGCGATGTCGAATTCTTTGATTTCGGTGATAGTTAGGCTAGGTTGGGTTAGGTTTGGTGAGGTTAGCGAGTTTTGTGTTTATTCTTAAAATGTCGAATTCTTTGATTTCGGTGATGGTTAGGTTAGGTTTAGTGAGGTAAGCGAGTTTTGTGTATATTTTTGCAATCTCGAATTCTTTGATTTCGGTGATGGTTAGGTTAGGTTGGGTTAGTTTTGGTGAGTAAAGCGAGTTTTGTTTAAATTTTAAAATCTCGAATTCTTTGATTTCGGTGATGGTTAGGTTAGGTTGGGTTAGGTTTTGTGAGAAAAGCGGGTTTTGTGTATATTTTTGCATTGTCGAATTCTTTGTTTTCGGTGATAGTAAGGCTAGGTTGGGTTAGGTTTGGTGAGGTTAGCGAGTTTTGTGTATATTTTTGCATTGTCGAATTCTTTTATTTCCGTGATAGTGAGGCTAGGTTGGGTTAGGTTTGGTGAGGTTAGCGAGTTTTGTGTTTATTTTTGCAATGTCGAATTCTTTGATTTCGGTGATGGTAAGGTTAGGTTGGGTTAGATTTGGTGAGGTAAGCGGGTTTTGTGTATATTTTTGCGATGTCGAATTCTTTGATTTTGGTGATAGTTAGGCTAGGTTGGGTTGGGTTTGGTGAGGTAAGCGAGTTTTGTGTTCATTTTTAAAATGTCGAATTCTTTGATTTCAGTGACGGTTAGGTTGGGTTGGGTTAGGTTTGGTGAGGTTAGCGAGTTTTGTGAAAATCTTACAATCTCGAACTCTTTGATTTCGGTGACGGTTAGGTTGGGTTGGGTTAAGTTTGGTGAGGTAAGCGAGTTTTGTGTATATTTTTGCATTGTCGAATTCTTTGACTTCGGTGATAGTTAGGCTTGGTTATGTTAGGTTTGGTGAGGTAAGCGAGTTTTGTGTATATTTTTGCATTGTCGAATTCTTTTATTTCGGTGATAGTAGGGCTAGGTTGGGTTAGGTTTGGTGAGGTAAGCGAGTTTTGTGTATATTTTTGCGATGTCAAATTCTTTGATTTCGGTGATAGTTAGGCTAGGTTGGGTTAGGTTTGGTGAGGTAAGCAAATTTGGGGTTAATTTTTAAAATGTCGAATTCTTTGATTTCGGTGATAGTTAGGCTAGGTTGGGTTAGGTTTGGTGAGGTAAGCGAGTTTTGTGTATATTTTTGCATTGTCGAATTCTTTTATTTCGGTGATAGTAGGGCTAGGTTGGGTTAGGTTTGGTGAGGTAAGCGAGTTTTGTGTATATTTTTGCGATGTCAAATTCTTTGATTTCGGTGATAGTTAGGCTAGGTTGGGTTAGGTTTGGTGAGGTAAGCAAATTTGGGGTTAATTTTTAAAATGTCGAATTCTTTGTTTTCGGTGATAGTAAGGCTAGGTTGTGTTAGGTTTGGTGAGGTTAGCGAGTTTTGTGTATATTTTTGCATTGTCGAATTCTTTTATTTCGTTGATAGTGAGGCTAGGTTGGGTTAGGTTTGGTGAGGTTAGCGAGTTTTGTGTTTATTTTTGCAATGTCGAATTCTTTGATTTCGGTGATGGTTAGGTTAGGTTGGGTTGGATTTGGTGAGGTAAGCGGAATTTGTGTATATTTTTGCGATGTCGAATTCTTTGATTTCGGTGATAGTTAGGCTAGGTTGGGTTAGGTTTGGTGAGGTAAGCGAGTTTTGTGTTCATTTTTAAAATGTCGAATTCTTTGATTTCGGTGATGGTTAGGTAAGGTTGGGTTAGGTTTAGTGAGGTAAGCGAGTTTTGTGTATATTTTTGCAATCTCGAATTCTTTGATTTCGGTGATGGTTAGGTTAGGTTGGGTTAGTTTTGGTGAGTAAAGCGAGTTTTGTTTAAATTTTAAAATCTCGAATTCTTTGATTTTGGTGATGGTTAGGTTAGGTTGGGTTAGGTTTTGTGAGAAAAGCGGGTTTTGTGTATATTTTTGCATTGTCGAATTCTTTGTTTTCGGTGATAGTAAGGCTAGGTTGTGTTAGGTTTGGTGAGGTTAGCGAGTTTTGTGTATATTTTTGCATTGTCGAATTCTTTTATTTCGGTGATAGTGAGGCTAGGTTGGGTTAGGTTTGGTGAGGTTAGCGAGTTTTGTGTTTATTTTTGCAATGTCGAATTCTTTGATTTCGGTGATGGTTAGGTTAGGTTGGGTTGGATTTGGTGAGGTAAGCGGAATTTGTGTATATTTTTGCGATGTCGAATTCTTTGATTTCGGTGATAGTTAGGCTAGGTTGGGTTAGGTTTGGTGAGGTAAGCGAGTTTTGTGTTCATTTTTAAAATGTCGAATTCTTTGATTTCGGTGATGGTTAGGTAAGGTTGGGTTAGGTTTAGTGAGGTAAGCGAGTTTTGTGTATATTTTTGCAATCTCGAATTCTTTGATTTCGGTGATGGTTAGGTTAGGTTGGGTTAGTTTTGGTGAGTAAAGCGAGTTTTGTTTAAATTTTAAAATCTCGAATTCTTTGATTTCGGTGATGGTTAGGTTAGGTTGGGTTAGGTTTTGTGAGAAAAGCGGGTTTTGTGTATATTTTTGCATTGTCGAATTCTTTGTTTTCGGTGATAGTAAGGCTAGGTTGGGTTAGGTTTAGTGAGGTTAGCGAGTTTTGTGTATATTTTTGCATTGTCGAATTCTTTTATTTCGGTGATAGTGAGGCTAGGTTGGGTTAGGTTTGGTGAGGTTTGCGAGTTTTGTGTATATTTTTGCGATGTCGAATTCTTTGATTTCGGTGATAGTTAGGCTAGGTTGGGTTAGGTTTGGTGAGGTTAGCGAGTTTTGTGTTTATTTTTAAAATGTCGAATTCTTTGATTTCGGTGATGGTTAGGTTAGGTTTAGTGAGGTAAGCGAGTTTTGTGTATATTTTTGCAATCTCGAATTCTTTGATTTCGGTGATGGTTAGGTTAGGTTGGGTTAGTTTTGGTGAGTAAAGCGAGTTTTGTTTAAATTTTAAAATCTCGAATTCTTTGATTTCGGTGATGGTTAGGTTAGGTTGGGTTAGGTTTTGTGAGAAAAGCGGGTTTTGTGTATATTTTTGCATTGTCGAATTCTTTGTTTTCGGTGATAGTAAGGCTAGGTTGGGTTAGGTTTGGTGAGGTTAGCGAGTTTTGTGTATATTTTTGCATTGTCGAATTCTTTTATTTCCGTGATAGTGAGGCTAGGTTGGGTTAGGTTTGGTGAGGTTAGCGAGTTTTGTGTTTATTTTTGCAATGTCGAATTCTTTGATTTCGGTGATGGTAAGGTTAGGTTGGGTTAGATTTGGTGAGGTAAGCGGGTTTTGTGTATATTTTTGCGATGTCGAATTCTTTGATTTTGGTGATAGTTAGGCTAGGTTGGGTTGGGTTTGGTGAGGTAAGCGAGTTTTGTGTTCATTTTTAAAATGTCGAATTCTTTGATTTCAGTGACGGTTAGGTTGGGTTGGGTTAGGTTTGGTGAGGTTAGCGAGTTTTGTGAAAATCTTACAATCTCGAACTCTTTGATTTCGGTGACGGTTAGGTTGGGTTGGGTTAAGTTTGGTGAGGTAAGCGAGTTTTGTGTATATTTTTGCATTGTCGAATTCTTTGACTTCGGTGATAGTTAGGCTTGGTTATGTTAGGTTTGGTGAGGTAAGCGAGTTTTGTGTATATTTTTGCATTGTCGAATTCTTTTATTTCGGTGATAGTAGGGCTAGGTTGGGTTAGGTTTGGTGAGGTAAGCGAGTTTTGTGTATATTTTTGCGATGTCAAATTCTTTGATTTCGGTGATAGTTAGGCTAGGTTGGGTTAGGTTTGGTGAGGTAAGCAAATTTGGGGTTAATTTTTAAAATGTCGAATTCTTTGATTTCGGTGATGGTTAGGTAAGGTTGGGTTAGGTTTAGTGAGGTAAGCGAGTTTTGTGTATATTTTTGCAATCTCGAATTCTTTGATTTCGGTGATGGTTAGGTTAGGTTGGGTTAGTTTTGGTGAGTAAAGCGAGTTTTGTTTAAATTTCAAAATCTCGAATTCTTTGATTTCGGTGATGGTTAGGTTGGGTTGGGTTAGGTTTGGTGAGGTTAGCGAGTTTTGTGAAAATCTTATAATCTCGAACTCTTTGATTTCGGTGACGGTTAGGTTGGGTTGGGTTAAGTTTGGTGAGGTTAGCGAGTTTTGTGTATATTTTTGCATTGTCGAATTCTTTTATTTCGGTGATAGTAGGGCTAGGTTGGGTTAGGTTTGGTGAGGTTAGCGAGTTTTGTGTATATTTTTGCAATGTCGAATTCTTTGACTTCGGTGATAGTTAGGCTTGGTTGGGTTAGGTTTGGTGAGGTAAGCGAGTTTTGTGTATATTTTTGCGATGTCGAATTCTTTGATTTCGGTGATAGTTAGGCTAGGTTGGGTTAGGTTTGGTGAGGAAAGCGAGTTTTGTGTTTATTTTTAAAATGTCGAATTCTTTGATTTCGGTGATGGTTAGGTTAGGTTGGGTTAGGTTTAGTGAGTTAAGCGAGTTTTGTGTATATTTTTGCAATGTCGAATTCTTTGATTTCGGTGACGGTTAGGTTGGGTTGGGTTAAGTTTGGTGAGGTTAGCGAGTTTTGTGTATATTTTTGCATTGTCGAATTCTTTGACTTCGGTGATAGTTAGGCTGGTTGGGTTAGGTTTGGTGAGGTAAGCGAGTTTTGTGTATATTTTTGCATTGTCGAATTCTTTTATTTCGGTGATAGTAGGGCTAGGTTGGGTTAGGTTTGGTGAGGTTAGCGAGTTTTGTGTATATTTTTGCGATGTCGAATTCTTTGATTTCGGTGATAGTTAGGTTAGGTTGGGTTAGTTTTGGTGAGTAAAGCGAGTTTTGTTTAAATTTTAAAATCTCGAATTCTTTGATTTCGGTGATGGTTAGGTTAGGTTGGGTTAGGTTTTGTGAGAAAAGCGGGTTTTGTGTATATTTTTGCATTGTCGAATTCTTTGTTTTCGGTGATAGTAAGGCTAGGTTGGGTTAGGTTTGGTGAGGTTAGCGAGTTTTGTGTATATTTTTGCATTGTCGAATTCTTTTATTTCGGTGATAGTGAGGCTAGGTTGGGTTAGGTTTGGTGAGGTTTGCGAGTTTTGTGTATATTTTTGCGATGTCGAATTCTTTGATTTCGGTGATAGTTAGGCTAGGTTGGGTTAGGTTTGGTGAGGTTAGCGAGTTTTGTGTTTATTTTTAAAATGTCGAATTCTTTGATTTCGGTGATGGTTAGGTTAGGTTAAGTGAGGTAAGCGAGTTTTGTGTATATTTTTGCAATCTCGAATTCTTTGATTTCGGTGATGGTTAGGTTAGGTTGGGTTAGTTTTGGTGAGTAAAGCGAGTTTTGTTTAAATTTTAAAATCTCGAATTCTTTGATTTCGGTGATGGTTAGGTTAGGTTGGGTTAGGTTTTGTGAGAAAAGCGGGTTTTGTGTATATTTTTGCATTGTCGAATTCTTTGTTTTCGGTGATAGTAAGGCTAGGTTGGGTTAGGTTTGGTGAGGTTAGCGAGTTTTGTGTATATTTTTGCATTGTCGAATTCTTTTATTTCCGTGATAGTGAGGCTAGGTTGGGTTAGGTTTGGTGAGGTTAGCGAGTTTTGTGATTATTTTTGCAATGTCGAATTCTTTGATTTCGGTGATGGTAAGGTTAGGTTGGGTTAGATTTGGTGAGGTAAGCGGGTTTTGTGTATATTTTTGCGATGTCGAATTCTTTGATTTTGGTGATAGTTAGGCTAGGTTGGGTTGGGTTTGGTGAGGTAAGCGAGTTTTGTGTTCATTTTTAAAATGTCGAATTCTTTGATTTCAGTGACGGTTAGGTTGGGTTGGGTTAGGTTTGGTGAGGTTAGCGAGTTGTGTGAAAATCTTACAATCTCGAACTCTTTGATTTCGGTGACGGTTAGGTTGGGTTGGGTTAAGTTTGGTGAGGTAAGCGAGTTTTGTGTATATTTTTGCATTGTCGAATTCTTTGACTTCGGTGATAGTTAGGCTTGGTTATGTTAGGTTTGGTGAGGTAAGCGAGTTTTGTGTATATTTTTGCATTGTCGAATTCTTTTATTTCGGTGATAGTAGGGCTAGGTTGGGTTAGGTTTGGTGAGGTAAGCGAGTTTTGTGTATATTTTTGCGATGTCAAATTCTTTGATTTCGGTGATAGTTAGGCTAGGTTGGGTTAGGTTTGGTGAGGTAAGCAAATTTGGGGTTAATTTTTAAAATGTCGAATTCTTTGATTTCGGTGATGGTTAGGTTAGGTTGGGTTAGGTTTAGTGAGGTAAGCGAGTTTTGTGTATATTTTTGCAATCTCGAATTCTTTGATTTCGGTGATGGTTAGGTTAGGTTGGGTTAGTTTTGGTGAGTAAAGCGAGTTTTGTTTAAATTTCAAAATCTCGAATTCTTTGATTTCGGTGATGGTTAGGTTGGGTTGGGTTAGGTTTGGTGAGGTTAGCGAGTTTTGTGAAAATCTTATAATCTCGAACTCTTTGATTTCGGTGACGGTTAGGTTGGGTTGGGTTAAGTTTGGTGAGGTTAGCGAGTTTTGTGTATATTTTTGCAATGTCGAATTCTTTGATTTCGGTGACTGTTAGGTTGGGTTGGGTTAGGTTTGGTGAGGTTAGCGAGTTTTGTGAAAATCTTACAATCTCGAACTCTTTGATTTCGGTGACGGTTAGGTTGGGTTGGGTTAAGTTTGGTGAGGTTAGCGAGTTTTGTGTATATTTTTGCATTGTCGAATTCTTTTATTTCGGTGATAGTAGGGCTAGGTTGGGTTAGGTTTGGTGAGGTTAGCGAGTTTTGTGTATATTTTTGCAATGTCGAATTCTTTGACTTCGGTGATAGTTAGGCTTGGTTGGGTTAGGTTTGGTGAGGTAAGCGAGTTTTGTGTATATTTTTGCGATGTCGAATTCTTTGATTTCGGTGATAGTTAGGCTAGGTTGGGTTAGGTTTGGTGAGGAAAGCGAGTTTTGTGTTTATTTTTAAAATGTCGAATTCTTTGATTTCGGTGATGGTTAGGTTAGGTTGGGTTAGGTTTAGTGAGTTAAGCGAGTTTTGTGTATATTTTTGCAATGTCGAATTCTTTGATTTCGGTGACGGTTAGGTTGGGTTGGGTTAAGTTTGGTGAGGTTAGCGAGTTTTGTGTATATTTTTGCATTGTCGAATTCTTTGACTTCGGTGATAGTTAGGCTTGGTTGGGTTAGGTTTCGTGAGGTAAGCGAGTTTTGTGTATATTTTTGCATTGTCGAATTCTTTTATTTCGGTGATAGTAGGGCTAGGTTGGGTTAGGTTTGGTGAGGTTAGCGAGTTTTGTGTATATTTTTGCGATGTCGAATTCTTTGATTTCGGTGAAAGTTAGGTTAGGTTGGGTTAGTTTTGGTGAGTAAAGCGAGTTTTGTTTAAATTTTAAAATCTCGAATTCTTTGATTTCGGTGATGGTTAGGTTAGGTTGGGTTAGGTTTTGTGAGAAAAGCGGGTTTTGTGTATATTTTTGCATTGTCGAATTCTTTGTTTTCGGTGATAGTAAGGCTAGGTTGTGTTAGGTTTGGTGAGGTTAGCGAGTTTTGTGTATATTTTTGCATTGTCGAATTCTTTTATTTCGTTGATAGTGAGGCTAGGTTGGGTTAGGTTTGGTGAGGTTAGCGAGTTTTGTGTTTATTTTTGCAATGTCGAATTCTTTGATTTCGGTGATGGTTAGGTTAGGTTGGGTTGGATTTGGTGAGGTAAGCGGAATTTGTGTATATTTTTGCGATGTCGAATTCTTTGATTTCGGTGATAGTTAGGCTAGGTTGGGTTAGGTTTGGTGAGGTAAGCGAGTTTTGTGTTCATTTTTAAAATGTCGAATTCTTTGATTTCGGTGATGGTTAGGTAAGGTTGGGTTAGGTTTAGTGAGGTAAGCGAGTTTTGTGTATATTTTTGCAATCTCGAATTCTTTGATTTCGGTGATGGTTAGGTTAGGTTGGGTTAGTTTTGGTGAGTAAAGCGAGTTTTGTTTAAATTTTAAAATCTCGAATTCTTTGATTTTGGTGATGGTTAGGTTAGGTTGGGTTAGGTTTTGTGAGAAAAGCGGGTTTTGTGTATATTTTTGCATTGTCGAATTCTTTGTTTTCGGTGATAGTAAGGCTAGGTTGTGTTAGGTTTGGTGAGGTTAGCGAGTTTTGTGTATATTTTTGCATTGTCGAATTCTTTTATTTCGGTGATAGTGAGGCTAGGTTGGGTTAGGTTTGGTGAGGTTAGCGAGTTTTGTGTTTATTTTTGCAATGTCGAATTCTTTGATTTCGGTGATGGTTAGGTTAGGTTGGGTTGGATTTGGTGAGGTAAGCGGAATTTGTGTATATTTTTGCGATGTCGAATTCTTTGATTTCGGTGATAGTTAGGCTAGGTTGGGTTAGGTTTGGTGAGGTAAGCGAGTTTTGTGTTCATTTTTAAAATGTCGAATTCTTTGATTTCGGTGATGGTTAGGTAAGGTTGGGTTAGGTTTAGTGAGGTAAGCGAGTTTTGTGTATATTTTTGCAATCTCGAATTCTTTGATTTCGGTGATGGTTAGGTTAGGTTGGGTTAGTTTTGGTGAGTAAAGCGAGTTTTGTTTAAATTTTAAAATCTCGAATTCTTTGATTTCGGTGATGGTTAGGTTAGGTTGGGTTAGGTTTTGTGAGAAAAGCGGGTTTTGTGTATATTTTTGCATTGTCGAATTCTTTGTTTTCGGTGATAGTAAGGCTAGGTTGGGTTAGGTTTAGTGAGGTTAGCGAGTTTTGTGTATATTTTTGCATTGTCGAATTCTTTTATTTCGGTGATAGTGAGGCTAGGTTGGGTTAGGTTTGGTGAGGTTTGCGAGTTTTGTGTATATTTTTGCGATGTCGAATTCTTTGATTTCGGTGATAGTTAGGCTAGGTTGGGTTAGGTTTGGTGAGGTTAGCGAGTTTTGTGTTTATTTTTAAAATGTCGAATTCTTTGATTTCGGTGATGGTTAGGTTAGGTTTAGTGAGGTAAGCGAGTTTTGTGTATATTTTTGCAATCTCGAATTCTTTGATTTCGGTGATGGTTAGGTTAGGTTGGGTTAGTTTTGGTGAGTAAAGCGAGTTTTGTTTAAATTTTAAAATCTCGAATTCTTTGATTTCGGTGATGGTTAGGTTAGGTTGGGTTAGGTTTTGTGAGAAAAGCGGGTTTTGTGTATATTTTTGCATTGTCGAATTCTTTGTTTTCGGTGATAGTAAGGCTAGGTTGGGTTAGGTTTGGTGAGGTTAGCGAGTTTTGTGTATATTTTTGCATTGTCGAATTCTTTTATTTCCGTGATAGTGAGGCTAGGTTGGGTTAGGTTTGGTGAGGTTAGCGAGTTTTGTGTTTATTTTTGCAATGTCGAATTCTTTGATTTCGGTGATGGTAAGGTTAGGTTTGGTTAGATTTGGTGAGGTAAGCGGGTTTTGTGTATATTTTTGCGATGTCGAATTCTTTGATTTTGGTGATAGTTAGGCTAGGTTGGGTTGGGTTTGGTGAGGTAAGCGAGTTTTGTGTTCATTTTTAAAATGTCGAATTCTTTGATTTCAGTGACGGTTAGGTTGGGTTGGGTTAGGTTTGGTGAGGTTAGCGAGTTTTGTGAAAATCTTACAATCTCGAACTCTTTGATTTCGGTGACGGTTAGGTTGGGTTGGGTTAAGTTTGGTGAGGTAAGCGAGTTTTGTGTATATTTTTGCATTGTCGAATTCTTTGACTTCGGTGATAGTTAGGCTTGGTTATGTTAGGTTTGGTGAGGTAAGCGAGTTTTGTGTATATTTTTGCATTGTCGAATTCTTTTATTTCGGTGATAGTAGGGCTAGGTTGGGTTAGGTTTGGTGAGGTAAGCGAGTTTTGTGTATATTTTTGCGATGTCAAATTCTTTGATTTCGGTGATAGTTAGGCTAGGTTGGGTTAGGTTTGGTGAGGTAAGCAAATTTGGGGTTAATTTTTAAAATGTCGAATTCTTTGATTTCGGTGATGGTTAGGTTAGGTTGGGTTAGGTTTAGTGAGGTAAGCGAGTTTTGTGTATATTTTTGCAATATCGAATTCTTTGATTTCGGTGATGGTTAGGTTAGGTTGGGTTAGTTTTGGTGAGTAAAGCGAGTTTTGTTTAAATTTCAAAATCTCGAATTCTTTGATTTCGGTGATGGTTAGGTTGGGTTGGGTTAGGTTTGGTGAGGTTAGCGAGTTTTGTGAAAATCTTATAATCTCGAACTCTTTGATTTCGGTGACGGTTAGGTTGGGTTGGGTTAAGTTTGGTGAGGTTAGCGAGTTTTGTGTATATTTTTGCAATGTCGAATTCTTTGATTTCGGTGACTGTTAGGTTGGGTTGGGTTAGGTTTGGTGAGGTTAGCGAGTTTTGTGAAAATCTTACAATCTCGAACTCTTTGATTTCGGTGACGGTTAGGTTGGGTTGGGTTAAGTTTGGTGAGGTTAGCGAGTTTTGTGTATATTTTTGCATTGTCGAATTCTTTTATTTCGGTGATAGTAGGGCTAGGTTGGGTTAGGTTTGGTGAGGTTAGCGAGTTTTGTGTATATTTTTGCAATGTCGAATTCTTTGACTTCGGTGATAGTTAGGCTTGGTTGGGTTAGGTTTGGTGAGGTAAGCGAGTTTTGTGTATATTTTTGCGATGTCGAATTCTTTGATTTCGGTGATAGTTAGGCTAGGTTGGGTTAGGTTTGGTGAGGAAAGCGAGTTTTGTGTTTATTTTTAAAATGTCGAATTCTTTGATTTCGGTGATGGTTAGGTTAGGTTGGGTTAGGTTTAGTGAGTTAAGCGAGTTTTGTGTATATTTTTGCAATGTCGAATTCTTTGATTTCGGTGACGGTTAGGTTGGGTTGGGTTAAGTTTGGTGAGGTTAGCGAGTTTTGTGTATATTTTTGCATTGTCGAATTCTTTGACTTCGGTGATAGTTAGGCTGGTTGGGTTAGGTTTGGTGAGGTAAGCGAGTTTTGTGTATATTTTTGCATTGTCGAATTCTTTTATTTCGGTGATAGTAGGGCTAGGTTGGGTTAGGTTTGGTGAGGTTAGCGAGTTTTGTGTATATTTTTGCGATGTCGAATTCTTTGATTTCGGTGATAGTTAGGTTAGGTTGGGTTAGTTTTGGTGAGTAAAGCGAGTTTTGTTTAAATTTTAAAATCTCGAATTCTTTGATTTCGGTGATGGTTAGGTTAGGTTGGGTTAGGTTTTGTGAGAAAAGCGGGTTTTGTGTATATTTTTGCATTGTCGAATTCTTTGTTTTCGGTGATAGTAAGGCTAGGTTGGGTTAGGTTTGGTGAGGTTAGCGAGTTTTGTGTATATTTTTGCATTGTCGAATTCTTTTATTTCGGTGATAGTGAGGCTAGGTTGGGTTAGGTTTGGTGAGGTTTGCGAGTTTTGTGTATATTTTTGCGATGTCGAATTCTTTGATTTCGGTGATAGTTAGGCTAGGTTGGGTTAGGTTTGGTGAGGTTAGCGAGTTTTGTGTTTATTTTTAAAATGTCGAATTCTTTGATTTCGGTGATGGTTAGGTTAGGTTTAGTGAGGTAAGCGAGTTTTGTGTATATTTTTGCAATCTCGAATTCTTTGATTTCGGTGATGGTTAGGTTAGGTTGGGTTAGTTTTGGTGAGTAAAGCGAGTTTTGTTTAAATTTTAAAATCTCGAATTCTTTGATTTCGGTGATGGTTAGGTTAGGTTGGGTTAGGTTTTGTGAGAAAAGCGGGTTTTGTGTATATTTTTTCATTGTCGAATTCTTTGTTTTCGGTGATAGTAAGGCTAGGTTGGGTTAGGTTTGGTGAGGTTAGCGAGTTTTGTGTATATTTTTGCATTGTCGAATTCTTTTATTTCCGTGATAGTGAGGCTAGGTTGGGTTAGGTTTGGTGAGGTTAGCGAGTTTTGTGTTTATTTTTGCAATGTCGAATTCTTTGATTTCGGTGATGGTAAGGTTAGGTTGGGTTAGATTTGGTGAGGTAAGCGGGTTTTGTGTATATTTTTAAAATGTCGAATTCTTTGATTTCGGTGATGGTTAGGTTAGGTTGGGTTAGGTTTAGTGAGGTAAGCGAGTTTTGTGTATATTTTTGCATTGTCGAATTCTTTGATTTCGGTGACGGTTAGGTTGGGTTGGGTTAAGTTTGGTGAGGTTAGCGAGTTTTGTGTATATTTTTGCATTGTCGAATTCTTTGACTTCGGTGATAGTTAGGCTTGGTTGGGTTAGGTTTCGTGAGGTAAGCGAGTTTTGTGTATATTTTTGCATTGTCGAATTCTTTTATTTCGGTGATAGTAGGGCTAGGTTGGGTTAGGTTTGGTGAGGTTAGCGAGTTTTGTGTATATTTTTGCAATGTCGAATTCTTTGACTTCGGTGATAGTTAGGCTTGGTTGGGTTAGGTTTGGTGAGGTAAGCGAGTTTTGTGTATATTTTTGCGATGTCGAATTCTTTGATTTCGGTGATAGTTAGGCTAGGTTGGGTTAGGTTTGGTGAGGAAAGCGAGTTTTGTGTTTATTTTTAAAATGTCGAATTCTTTGATTTCGGTGATGGTTAGGTTAGGTTGGGTTAGGTTTAGTGAGTTAAGCGAGTTTTGTGTATATTTTTGCAATGTCGAATTCTTTGATTTCGGTGACGGTTAGGTTGGGTTGGGTTAAGTTTGGTGAGGTTAGCGAGTTTTGTGTATATTTTTGCATTGTCGAATTCTTTGACTTCGGTGATAGTTAGGCTGGTTGGGTTAGGTTTGGTGAGGTAAGCGAGTTTTGTGTATATTTTTGCATTGTCGAATTCTTTTATTTCGGTGATAGTAGGGCTAGGTTGGGTTAGGTTTGGTGAGGTTAGCGAGTTTTGTGTATATTTTTGCGATGTCGAATTCTTTGATTTCGGTGATAGTTAGGTTAGGTTGGGTTAGTTTTGGTGAGTAAAGCGAGTTTTGTTTAAATTTTAAAATCTCGAATTCTTTGATTTCGGTGATGGTTAGGTTAGGTTGGGTTAGGTTTTGTGAGAAAAGCGGGTTTTGTGTATATTTTTGCATTGTCGAATTCTTTGTTTTCGGTGATAGTAAGGCTAGGTTGGGTTAGGTTTGGTGAGGTTAGCGAGTTTTGTGTATATTTTTGCATTGTCGAATTCTTTTATTTCGGTGATAGTGAGGCTAGGTTGGGTTAGGTTTGGTGAGGTTTGCGAGTTTTGTGTATATTTTTGCGATGTCGAATTCTTTGATTTCGGTGATAGTTAGGCTAGGTTGGGTTAGGTTTGGTGAGGTTAGCGAGTTTTGTGTTTATTTTTAAAATGTCGAATTCTTTGATTTCGGTGATGGTTAGGTTAGGTTTAGTGAGGTAAGCGAGTTTTGTGTATATTTTTGCAATCTCGAATTCTTTGATTTCGGTGATGGTTAGGTTAGGTGGGGTTAGTTTTGGTGAGTAAAGCGAGTTTTGTTTAAATTTTAAAATCTCGAATTCTTTGATTTCGGTGATGGTTAGGTTAGGTTGGGTTAGGTTTTGTGAGAAAAGCGGGTTTTGTGTATATTTTTTCATTGTCGAATTCTTTGTTTTCGGTGATAGTAAGGCTAGGTTGGGTTAGGTTTGGTGAGGTTAGCGAGTTTTGTGTATATTTTTGCATTGTCGAATTCTTTTATTTCCGTGATAGTGAGGCTAGGTTGGGTTAGGTTTGGTGAGGTTAGCGAGTTTTGTGTTTATTTTTGCAATGTCGAATTCTTTGATTTCGGTGATGGTAAGGTTAGGTTGGGTTAGATTTGGTGAGGTAAGCGGGTTTTGTGTATATTTTTAAAATGTCGAATTCTTTGATTTCGGTGATGGTTAGGTTAGGTTGGGTTAGGTTTAGTGAGGTAAGCGAGTTTTGTGTATATTTTTGCATTGTCGAATTCTTTGATTTCGGTGACGGTTAGGTTGGGTTGGGTTAAGTTTGGTGAGGTTAGCGAGTTTTGTGTATATTTTTGCATTGTCGAATTCTTTGACTTCGGTGATAGTTAGGCTTGGTTGGGTTAGGTTTCGTGAGGTAAGCGAGTTTTGTGTATATTTTTGCATTGTCGAATTCTTTTATTTCGGTGATAGTAGGGCTAGGTTGGGTTAGGTTTGGTGAGGTTAGCGAGTTTTGTGTATATTTTTGTGATGTCGAATTCTTTGATTTCGGTGAAAGTTAGGTTAGGTTGGGTTAGTTTTGGTGAGTAAAGCGAGTTTTGTTTAAATTTTAAAATCTCGAATTCTTTGATTTCGGTGATGGTTAGGTTAGGTTGGGTTAGGTTTTGTGAGAAAAGCGGGTTTTGTGTATATTTTTGCATTGTCGAATTCTTTGTTTTCGGTGATAGTAAGGCTAGGTTGGGTTAGGTTTGGTGAGGTTAGCGAGTTTTGTGTATATTTTTGCATTGTCGAATTCTTTTATTTCGGTGATAGTGAGGCTAGGTTGGGTTAGGTTTGGTGAGGTTAGCGAGTTTTGTGTTTATTTTTGCAATGTCGAATTCTTTGATTTCGGTGATGGTTAGGTTAGGTTGGGTTAGATTTGGTGAGGTAAGCGGGTTTTGTGTATATTTTTGCGATGTCGAATTCTTTGATTTCGGTGATAGTTAGGCTAGGTCGGGTTAGGTTTGGTGAGGTAAGCGAGTTTTGTGTTTATTTTTAAAATGTCGAATTCTTTGATTTCGGTGATGGTTAGGTTAGGTTGGGTTAGGTTTAGTGAGGTAAGCGAGTTTTGTGTATATTTTTGCAATGTCGAATTCTTTGATTTCGGTGATGGTTAGGTTAGGTTGGGTTAGTTTTGGTGAGTAAAGCGAGTTTTGTTTAAATTTTAAAATTTCGAATTCTTTGATTTCGGTGATGGTAAGGTTAGGTTGGGTTAGGTTTTGTGAGAAAAGCGGGTTTTGTGTATATTTTTGCATTGTCGAATTCTTTGACTTCGGTAATAGTTAGGCTTGGTTGGGTTAGGTTTGGTGAGGTAAGCGAGTTTTGTGTATATTTTTGCATTGTCGAATTCTTTTATTTCGGTGATAGTGAGGCTAGGTTGGGTTAGGTTTGGTGAGGTAAACGAGTTTTGTGTTTATTTTTAAAATGTCGAATTCTTTGATTTCGGTGATGGTTAGGTTAGGTTGGGTTAGATTTGGTGAGGTAAGCGGGTTTTGTGTATATTTTTGCGATGTCGAATTCTTTGATTTCGGTGATAGTTAGGCTAGGTCGGGTTAGGTTTGGTGAGGTAAGCGAGTTTTGTGTTTATTTTTAAAATGTCGAATTCTTTGATTTTGGTGATGGTTAGGTTAGGTTGGGTTAGGTTTAGTGAGGTAAGCGAGTTTTGTGTATATTTTTGCAATGTCGAATTCTTTGATTTCGGTGACTGTTAGGTTGGGTTGGGTTAGGTTTGGTGAGGTTAGCGAGTTTTGTGAAAATCTTACAATCTCGAACTCTTTGATTTCGGTGACGGTTAGGTTGGGTTGGGTTAAGTTTGGTGAGGTTAGCGAGTTTTGTGTATATTTTTGCATTGTCGAATTCTTTGACTTCGGTAATAGTTAGGCTTGGTTGGGTTAGGTTTGGTGAGGTAAGCGAGTTTTGTGTATATTTTTGCGATGTCGAATTCTTTGATTTCGGTGATAGTTAGGCTAGGTCGGGTAAGGTTTGGTGAGGTAAGCGAGTTTTGTGTTTATTTTTAAAATGTCGAATTCTTTGATTTCGGTGATGGTTAGGTTAGGTTGGGTTAGGTTTAGTGAGGTAAGCGAGTTTTGTGTATATTTTTGCAATGTCGAATTCTTTGATTTCGGTGATGGTTAGGTTAGGTTGGGTTAGTTTTGGTGAGTAAAGCGAGTTTTGTTTAAATTTTAAAATCTCGAATTCTTTGATTTCGGTGATGGTTAGGTTAGGTTGGGTTAGGTTTTGTGAGAAAAGCGGGTTTTGTGTATATTTTTGCATTGTCGAATTCTTTGTTTTCGGTGATAGTAAGGCTAGGTTGGGTTAGGTTTGGTGAGGTTAGCGAGTTTTGTGTATATTTTTGCATTGTCGAATTCTTTTATTTCGGTGATAGTGAGGCTAGGTTGGGTTAGGTTTGGTGAGGTTAGCGAGTTTTGTGTTTATTTTTGCAATGTCGAATTCTTTGATTTCGGTGATGGTTAGGTTAGGTTGGGTTAGATTTGGTGAGGTAAGCGGGTTTTGTGTTTATTTTTGCGATGTCGAATTCTTTGATTTCGGTGATAGTAAGGCTAGGTTGGGTTAGGTTTGGTGAGGTTAGCGAGTTTTGTGTATATTTTTGCATTGTCGAATTCTTTTATTTCGGTGATAGTGAGGCTAGGTTGGGTTAGGTTTGGTGAGGTTAGCGAGTTTTGTGTTTATTTTTGCAATGTCGAATTCTTTGATTTCGGTGATGGTTAGGTTAGGTTGGGTTAGATTTGGTGAGGTAAGCGGGTTTTGTGTATATTTTTAAAATGTCGAATTCTTTGATTTCGGTGATGGTTAGGTTAGGTTGGGTTAGGTTTAGTGAGGTAAGCGAGTTTTGTGTATATTTTTGCAATGTCGAATTCTTTGATTTCGGTGATGGTTAGGTTAGGTTGGGTTAGTTTTGGTGAGTAAAGCGAGTTTTGTTTAAATTTTAAAATCTCGAATTCTTTGATTTCGGTGATGGTTAGGTTAGGTTGGGTTAGGTTTTGTGAGAAAAGCGGGTTTTGTGTATATTTTTGCATTGTCGAATTCTTTGTTTTCGGTGATAGTGAGGCTAGGTTGGGTTAGGTTTGGTGAGGTTAGCGAGTTTTGTGAAAATCTTACAATCTCGAACTCTTTGATTTTGGTGACGGTTAGGTTGGGTTGGGTTAAGTTTGGTGAGGTTAGCGAGTTTTGTGTATATTTTTGCATTGTCGAATTCTTTGACTTCGGTAATAGTTAGGCTTGGTTGGGTTAGGTTTGGTGAGGTAAGCGAGTTTTGTGTATATTTTTGCGATGTCGAATTCTTTGATTTCGGTGATAGTTAGGCTAGGTCGGGTAAGGTTTGGTGAGGTAAGCGAGTTTTGTGTTAATTTTTAAAATGTCGAATTCTTTGATTTCGGTGATGGTTAGGTTAGGTTAGGTTAGGTTTAGTGAGGTAAGCGAGTTTTGTGTATATTTTTGCAATGTCGAATTCTTTGATTTCGGTGATGGTTAGGTTAGGTTGGGTTAGTTTTGGTGAGTAAAGCGAGTTTTGTTTAAATTTTAAAATCTCGAATTCTTTGATTTCGGTGATGGTTAGGTTAGGTTGGGTTAGGTTTTGTGAGAAAAGCGGGTTTTGTGTATATTTTTGCATTGTCGAATTCTTTGTTTTCGGTGATAGTAAGGCTAGGTTGGGTTAGGTTTGGTGAGGTTAGCGAGTTTTGTGTATATTTTTGCATTGTCGAATTCTTTTATTTCGGTGATAGTGAGGCTAGGTTGGGTTAGGTTTGGTGAGGTTAGCGAGTTTTGTGTTTATTTTTGCAATGTCGAATTCTTTGATTTCGGTGATGGTTAGGTTAGGTTGGGTTAGATTTGGTGAGGTAAGCGGGTTTTGTGTTTATTTTTGCGATGTCGAATTCTTTGATTTCGGTGATAGTTAGGCTAGGTCGGGTTAGGTTTGGTGAGGTAAGCGAGTTTTGTGTTTATTTTTAAAATGTCGAATTCTTTAATTTCGGTGATGGTTAGGTTAGGTTGGGTTAGGTTTAGTGAGGTAAGCGAGTTTTGTGTATATTTTTGCAATGTCGACTTCTTTGATTTCGGTGATGGTTAGGTTAGGTTGGGTTAGTTTTGGTGAGTAAAGCGAGTTTTGTTTAAATTTTAAAATCTCGAATTCTTTGATTTCGGTGATAGTTAGGTTAGGTTGGGTTAGGTTTTGTGAGAAAAGCGGGTTTTGTGTATATTTTTGCATTGTCGAATTCTTTGACTTCGGTGATAGTTAGGCTTGGTTGGGTTAGGTTTGGTGAGGTAAGCGAGTTTTGTGTATATTTTTGCATTGTCGAATTCTTTTATTTCGGTGATAGTAGGGCTAGGTTGGGTTAGGTTTGGTGAGGTTAGCGAGTTTTGTGTATATTTTTGCGATGTCGAATTCTTTGATTTCGGTGATAGTTAGGCTAGGTTGGGTTAGGTTTGGTGAGGTTAGCAAGTTTTGTGTTTATTTTTAAAATGTCGAATTCTTTGATTTCGGTGATGGTTAGGTTAGGTTGGGTTAGGTTTAGTGAGGTAAGCGAGTTTTGTATATATTTTTGCAATGTCGAATTCTTTGATTTCGGTGACGGTTAGGTTGGGTTGGGTTAGGTTTGGTGAGGTTAGCGAGTTTTGTGTAAATCTTAAAAACTCGAGTTCTTTGATTTCGTTGATCGTTAAGTTAGGTTGGGTGAGGTTTGGTGAGTGAAGCAAATTTCGTGTATATTTTTGCAATGTCGAATTCTTTGATTTCGGTGATGGTTAGGTTAGGTTGGGTTAGTTTTGGTGAGTAAAGCGAGTTTTGTTTAAATTTTAAAATCTCGAATTCTTTGATTTCGGTGATGGTTAGGTTAGGTTGGGTTAGGTTTTGTGAGAAAAGCGGGTTTTGTGTATATTTTTGCATTGTCGAATTCTTTGTTTTCGGTGATAGTGAGGCTAGGTTGGGTTAGGTTTGGTGAGGTTAGCGAGTTTTGTGAAAATCTTACAATCTCGAACTCTTTGATTTCGGTGACGGTTAGGTTGGGTTGGGTTAAGTTTGGTGAGGTTAGCGAGTTTTGTGTATATTTTTGCATTGTCGAATTCTTTTATTTCGGTGATAGTAGGGCTAGGTTGGGTTAGGTTTGGTGAGGTTAGCGAGTTTTGTGTATATTTTTGCATTGTCGAATTCTTTTATTTCGGTGATAGTGAGGCTAGGTTGGGTTAGGTTTGGTAAGGTTAGCGAGTTTTGTGTTTATTTTTGCAATGTCGAATTCTTTGATTTCGGTGATGGTTAGGTTAGGTTGGGTTAGTTTTGGTGAGTAAAGCGAGTTTTGTTTAAATTTTAAAATCTCGAATTCTTTGATTTTGGTGATGGTTAGGTTAGGTTGGGTTAGGTTTTGTGAGAAAAGCGGGTTTTGTGTATATTTTTGCAATGTCGAATTCTTTGATTTCGGTGATGGTTAGGTTAGGTTGGGTTAGGTTTAGTGAGGTAAGCGAGTTTTGTGTATATTTTTGCAATGTCGAATTCTTTGATTTCGGTGACGGTTAGGTTGGGTTGGGTTAGGTTTGGTGAGGTTAGCGAGTTTTGTGAAAATCTTACAATCTCGAACTTTTTGATTTCGGTGACGGTTAGGTTGGGTTGGGTTAAGTTTGGTGAGGTAAGCGAGTTTTGTGTATATTTTTGCATTGTCGAATTCTTTGACTTCGGTGATAGTTATTCTTGGTTGGGTTAGGTTTGGTGAGGTAAGCGAGTTTTGTGTATATTTTTGCATTGTCGAATTCTTTTATTTCGGTGATAGTAGGGCTAGGTTGGGTTAAGTTTGGTGAGGTAAGCGAGTTTTGTGTATATTTTTGCGATGTCAAATTCTTTGATTTCGGTGATAGTTAGGCTAGGTTGGGTTAGGTTTGGTGAGGTTAGCAAATTTGGGGTTAATTTTTAAAATGTCGAATTCTTTGATTTCGGTGATGGTTAGGTTAGGTTGGGTTAGGTTTAGTGAGGTAAGCGAGTTTTGTGTATATTTTTGCAATGTCGAATTCTTTGATTTCGGTGACGGTTAGGTTGGGTTGGGTTAGGTTTGGTGAGGTTAGCGAGTTTTGTGTAAATCTAAAAAACTCGAGTTCTTTGATTTCGATGATCGTTAAGTTAGGTTGGGTTAGGTTTGGTGAGTGAAGCGAGTTTCGTGTATATTTTTGCAATGTCGAATTCTTTGATTTCGGTGATGGTAAGGCTAGGTTGGGTGAGGGTTGGTTAGGTTAGCGAGTTTTGTGTATATTTTTGCATTGTCGAATTCTTTGTTTTCGGTGATGGTAAGGTTAGGTTGGGTTAGGTTTAGTGAGGTAAGCGAGTTTTGTATATATTTTTGCAATGTCGAATTCTTTGATTTCGGTGACGGTTAGGTTGGGTTGGGTTAGGTTGGTGAGGTTAGCGAGTTTTGTGTAAATCTTAAAAACTCGAGTTCTTTGATTTCGTTGATCGTAAAGTTAGGTTGGGTGAGGTTTGGTGAGTGAAGCAAATTTCGTGTATATTTTTGCAATGTCGAATTCTTTGATTTCGGTGATGGTTAGGTTAGGTTGGGTTAGTTTTGGTGAGTAAAGCGAGTTTTGTTTAAATTTTAAAATCTCGAATTCTTTGATTTCGGTGATGGTTAGGTTAGGTTGGGTTAGGTTTTGTGAGAAAAGCGGGTTTTGTGTATATTTTTGCATTGTCGAATTCTTTGTTTTCGGTGATAGTAAGGCTAGGTTGGGTTAGGTTTGGGGAGGTTAGCGAGTTTTGTGTATATTTTTGCATTGTCGAATTCTTTTATTTCGGTGATAGTGAGGCTAGGTTGGGTTAGGTTTGGTGAGGTTAGCGAGTTTTGTGTTTATTTTTGCAATGTCGAATTCTTTGATTTCGGTGATGGTTAGGTTAGGTTGGGTTAGATTTGGTGAGGTAAGCGGGTTTTGTGTATATTTTTGCGATGTCGAATTCTTTGATTTCGGTGATAGTTAGGCTAGGTCGGGTTAGGTTTGGTGAGGTAAGCGAGTTTTGTGTTTATTTTTAAAATGTCGAATTCTTTGATTTCGGTGATGGTTAGGTAAGGTTGGGTTAGGTTTAGTGAGGTAAGCGAGTTTTGTGTATATTTTTGCAATCTCGAATTCTTTGATTTCAGTGATGGTTAGGTTAGGTTGGGTTAGTTTTGGTGAGTAAAGCGAGTTTTGTTTAAATTTTAAAATCTCGAATTCTTTGATTTTGGTGATGGTTAGGTTAGGTTGGGTTAGGTTTTGTGAGAAAAGCGGGTTTTGTGTATATTTTTGCATTGTCGAATTCTTTGTTTTCGGTGATAGTAAGGCTAGGTTGTGTTAGGTTTGGTGAGGTTAGCGAGTTTTGTGTATATTTTTGCATTGTCGAATTCTTTTATTTCGGTGATAGTGAGGCTAGGTTGGGTTAGGTTTGGTGAGGTTAGCGAGTTTTGTGTTTATTTTTGCAATGTCGAATTCTTTGATTTCGGTGATGGTTAGGTTAGGTTGGGTTGGATTTGGTGAGGTAAGCGGAATTTGTGTATATTTTTGCGATGTCGAATTCTTTGATTTCGGTGATAGTTAGGCTAGGTTGGGTTAGGTTTGGTGAGGTTAGCAAATTTGGGGTTAATTTTTAAAATGTCGAATTCTTTGATTTCGGTGATGGTTAGGTTAGGTTGGGTTAGGTTTAGTGAGGTAAGCGAGTTTTGTGTATATTTTTGCAATGTCGAATTCTTTGATTTCGGTGACGGTTAGGTTGGGTTGGGTTAGGTTTGGTGAGGTTAGCGAGTTTTGTGTAAATCTAAAAAACTCGAGTTCTTTGATTTCGATGATCGTTAAGTTAGGTTGGGTTAGGTTTGGTGAGTGAAGCGAGTTTCGTGTATATTTTTGCAATGTCGAATTCTTTGATTTCGGTGATGGTTAGGTTAGGTTGGGTTAGGTTTAGTGAGGTAAGCGAGTTTTGTGTATATTATTGCAATCTCGAATTCTTTGATTTCAGTGATGGTTAGGTTAGGTTGGGTTAGTTTTGGTGAGTAAAGCGAGTTTTGTTTAAATTTTAAAATCTCGAATTTTTTAATTTTGGTCATGGTTAGGTTAGGTTGGGTTAGGTTTTGTGAGAAAAGCGGGTTTTGTGTATATTTTTGCATTGTCGAATTCTTTGTTTTCGGTGATAGTAAGGCTAGGTTGTGTTAGGTTTGGTGAGGTTAGCGAGTTTTGTGTATATTTTTGCATTGTCGAATTCTTTTATTTCGGTGATAGTGAGGCTAGGTTGGGTTAGGTTTGGTGAGGTTAGCGAGTTTTGTGTTTATTTTTGCAATGTCGAATTCTTTGATTTCGGTGATGGTTAGGTTTGGTTGGGTTAGATTTGGTGAGGTAAGCGGGTTTTGTGTATATTTTTGCGATGTCGAATTCTTTGATTTCGGTGACGGTTAGGTTGGGTTGGGTTAGGTTTGGTGAGGTTAGCGAGTTTTGTGAAAATCTTACAATCTCGAACTCTTTGATTTCGGTGACGGTTAGGTTGGGTTGGGTTAAGTTTGGTGAGGTAAGCGAGTTTTGTGTATATTTTTGCATTGTCGAATTCTTTGACTTCGGTGATAGTTAGGCTTGGTTGGGTTAGGTTTGGTGAGGTAAGCGAGTTTTGTGTATATTTTTGCATTGTCGAATTCTTTTATTTCGGTGATAGTAGGGCTAGGTTGGGTTAGGTTTGGTGAGGTAAGCGAGTTTTGTGTATATTTTTGCGATGTCAAATTCTTTGATTTCGGTGATAGTTAGGCTAGGTTGGGTTAGGTTTGGTGAGGAAAGCGAGTTTTGTGTATATTTTTGCAATGTCGAATTCTTTGATTTCGGTGACGGTTAGGTTGGGTTGGGTTAGGTTTGGTGAGGTTAGCGAGTTTTGTGTAAATCTTAAAAACTCGAGTTCTTTAATTTTGTTGATCGTTAAGTTAGGTTGGGTGAGGTTTGGTGAGTGAAGCAAATTTCGTGTATATTTTTGCAATGTCGAATTCTTTGATTTCGGTGATGGTTAGGTTAGGTTGGGTTAGATTTGGTGAGTAAAGCGAGTTTTGTTTTAATTTTAAAATCTCGAATTCTTTGATTTCGGTGATGGTTAGGTTAGGTTGGGTTAGGTTTGGTGAGGTTAGCGAGTTTTGTGTATATTTTTGCATTGTCGAATTCTTTTATTTCGGTGATAGTGAGGCTAGGTTGGGTTAGGTTTGGTGAGGTTAGCGAGTTTTGTGTTTATTTTTGCAATGTCGAATTCTTTGATTTCGGTGATGGTTAGGTTAGGTTGGGTTAGATTTGGTGAGGTAAGCGGGTTTTGTGTATATTTTTGCGATGTCGAATTCTTTGATTTCGGTGATAGTTAGGCTAGGTTGGGATAGGTTTGGTGAGGTAAGCGAGTTTTGTGTTTATTTTTAAAATGTCGAATTCTTTGATTTCGGTGATGGTTAGGTTAGGTTGGGTTAGGTTTAGTGAGGTAAGCGAGTTTTGTGTATATTTTTGCAATGTCGAATTCTTTGATTTCGGTGACGGTTAGGTTGGGTTGGGTTAGGTTTGGTGAGGTTAGCGAGTTTTGTGAAAATCTTACAATCTCGAACTCTTTGATTTCGGTGACGGTTAGGTTGGGTTGGGTTAAGTTTGGTGAGGTAAGCGAGTTTTGTGTATATTTTTGCATTGTCGAATTCTTTTATTTCGGTGATAGTAGGGCTAGGTTGGGTTAGGTTTGGTGAGGTAAGCGAGTTTTGTGTAAATCTTAAAAACTCGAGTTCTTTAATTTTGTTGATCGTTAAGTTAGGTTGGGTGAGGTTTGGTGAGTGAAGCAAATTTCGTGTATATTTTTGCAATGTCAAATTCTTTGATTTCGGTGATGGTTAGGTTAGGTTGGGTTAGTTTTGGTGAGTAAAGCGAGTTTTGTTTTAATTTTAAAATCTCGAATTCTTTGATTTCGGTGATGGTTAGGTTAGGTTGGGTTAGGTTTGGTGAGGTTAGCGAGTTTTGTGTATATTTTTGCATTGTCGAATTCTTTTATTTCGGTGATAGTGAGGCTAGGTTGGGTTAGGTTTGGTGAGGTTAGCGAGTTATGTGTTTATTTTTGCAATGTCGAATTCTTTGATTTCGGTGATGGTTAGGTTAGGTTGGGTTAGATTTGGTGAGGTAAACGGGTTTTGTGTATATTTTTGCGATGTCGAATTCTTTGACTTCGGTGATAGTTAGGCTTGGTTGGGTTAGGTTTGGTGAGGTTTGCGAGTTTTGTGTTTATTTTTAAAATGTCGAATTCTTTGATTTCGGTGATGGTTAGGTTAGGTTGGGTTAGGTTTAGTGAGGTAAGCGAGTTTTGTGTATATTTTTGCAATCTCGAATTCTTTGATTTCGGTGATGGTTAGGTTAGGTTGGGTTAGTTTTGGTGAGTAAAGCGAGTTTTGTTTAAATTTTAAAATCTCGAATTCTTTGATTTCGGTGATGGTTAGGTTAGGTTGGGTTAGGTTTTGTGAGAAAAGCGGGTTTTGTGTATATTTTTGCATTGTCGAATTCTTTGTTTTCGGTGATAGTAAGGCTAGGTTGGGTTAGGTTTGGTGAGGTTAGCGAGTTTTGTGTATAATTTTGCATTGTCGAATTCTTTTATTTCGGTGATAGTGAGGCTAGGTTGGGTTAGGTTTGGTGAGGTTAGCGAGTTTTGTGTTTATTTTTGCAATGTCGAATTCTTTGATTTCGGTGATGGTTAGGTTAGGTTGGGTTAGGTTTAGTGAGGTAAGCGAGTTTTGTGTATATTTTTGCAATGTCGAATTCTTTGATTTCGGTGACGGTTAGGTTGGGTTGGGTTAGGTTTGGTAAATTAGCGAGTTTTATGAAAATCTTACAATCTCGAACTCTTTGATTTCGGTGACGGTTAGGTTGGGTTGGGTTAAGTTTGGTGAGGTTAGCGAGTTTTGTGTATATTTTTGCATTGTCGAATTCTTTTATTTCGGTGATAGTGAGGCTAGGTTGGGTTAGGTTTGGTGAGGTTAGCGAGTTTTGTGTTTATTTTTGCAATTTCGAATTCTTTGATTTCGGTGATGGTTAGGTTAGGTTGGGTAGGATTTGGTGAGGTAAGCGGGTTTTGTGTATATTTTTGCGATGTCGAATTCTTTGATTTCGGTGATAGTTAGGCTAGGTTGGGTTAGGTTTGGTGAGGTAAGCGAGTTTTGTGTTTATTTTTAAAATGTCGAATTCTTTGATTTCGGTGATGGTTAGGTTAGGTTGGGTTAGGTTAAGTGAGGTAAGCGAGTTTTGTGTATATTTTTGCAATGTCGAATTCTTTGATTTCGGTGACGGTTAGGTTGGGTTGGGTTAGGTTTGGTGAGGTTAGCGAGTTTTGTGAAAATCTTACAATCTCGAACTCTTTGATTTCGGTGACGGTTAGGTTGGGTTGGGTTAAGTTTGGTGAGGTAAGCGAGTTTTGTGTATATTTTTGCATTGTCGAATTCTTTGACTTCGGTGATAGTTAGGCTTGGTTGGGTTAGGTTTGGTGAGGTAAGCGAGTTTTGTGTATATTTTTGCATTGTCGAATTCTTTTATTTCGGTGATAGTAGGGCTAGGTTGGGTTAGGTTTGGTGAGGTAAGCAAGTTTTGTGTATATTTTTGCGATGTCAAATTCTTTGATTTCGGTGATAGTTAGGCTAGGTTGGGTTAGGTTTGGTGAGGTTAGCAAATTTGGGGTTAATTTTTAAAATGTCGAATTCTTTGATTTCGGTGATGGTTAGGTTAGGTTGGGTTAGGTTTAGTGAGGTAAGCGAGTTTTGTGTATATTTTTGCAATGTCGAATTCTTTGATTCCGGTGACGGTTAGGTTGGGTTGGGTTAGGTTTGGTGAGGTTAGCGAGTTTTGTGTAAATCTAAAAAACTCGAGTTCTTTGATTTCGATGGTCGTTAAGTTAGGTTGGGTTAGGTTTGGTGAGTGAAGCGAGTTTCGTGTTTATTTTTGCAATGTCGAATTCTTTGATTTCGGTGATGGTTAGGTTAGGTTGGGTTAGATTTGGTGAGGTTAGCGGGTTTTGTGTATATTTTTGCGATGTCGAATTCTTTGATTTCGGTGATAGTTAGGCTAGGTTGGGTTAGGTTTGGTGAGGTAAGCGAGTTTTGTGTTTATTTTTTTAAATGTCGAATTCTTTGATTTCGGTGATGGTTAGGTTAGGTTGGGTTAGGTTAAGTGAGGTAAGCGAGTTTTGTGTATATTTTTGCAATGTCGAATTCTTTGATTTCGGTGACGGTTAGGTTGGGTTGGGTTAGGTTTGGTGAGGTTAGCGAGTTTTGTGAAAATCTTACAATCTCGAACTCTTTGATTTCGGTGACGGTTAGGTTGGGTTGGGTTAAGTTTGGTGAGGTAAGCGAGTTTTGTGTATATTTTTGCATTGTCGAATTCTTTGACTTCGGTGATAGTTAGGCTTGGTTGGGTTAGGTTTGGTGAGGTAAGCGAGTTTTGTGTATATTTTTGCATTGTCGAATTCTTTTATTTCGGTGATAGTAGGGCTAGGTTGGGTTAGGTTTGGTGAGGTAAGCGAGTTTTGTGTATATTTTTGCGATGTCAAATTCTTTGATTTCGGTGATAGTTAGGCTAGGTTGGGTTAGGTTTGGTGAGGTTAGCAAATTTGGGGTTAATTTTTAAAATGTCGAATTCTTTGATTTCGGTGATGGTTAGGTTAGGTTGGGTTAGGTTTAGTGAGGTAAGCGAGTTTTGTGTATATTTTTGCAATGTCGAATTCTTTGATTTCGGTGACGGTTAGGTTGGGTTGGGTTAGGTTTGGTGAGGTGAGCGAGTTTTGTGTAAATCTAAAAAACTCGAGTTCTTTGATTTCGATGGTCGTTAAGTTAGGTTGGGTTAGGTTTGGTGAGTGAAGCGAGTTTCGTGTATATTTTTGCAATGTCGAATTCTTTGATTTCGGTGATGGTTAGGTTAGGTTGGGTTAGATTTGGTGAGGTAAGCGGGTTTTGTGTATATTTTTGCGATGTCGAATTCTTTGATTTCGGTGATAGTTAGGCTAGGTTGGGTTAGGTTTGGTGAGGTAAGCGAGTTTTGTGTTTATTTTTAAAATGTCGAATTCTTTGATTTCGGTGATGGTTAGGTTAGGTTGGGTTAGGTTAAGTGAGGTAAGCAAATTTTGTGTATATTTTTGCAATGTCGAATTCTTTGATTTCGGTGACGGTTAGGTTGGGTTGGGTTAGGTTTGGTGAGGTTAGCGAGTTTTGTGAAAATCTTACAATCTCGAACTCTTTGATTTCGGTGACGGTTAGGTTGGGTTGGGTTAAGTTTGGTGAGGTAAGCGAGTTTTGTGTATATTTTTGCATTGTCGAATTCTTTTATTTCGGTGATAGTGAGGCTAGGGTGGGTTAGGTTTGGTGAGGTTAGCGAGTTTTGTGTTTATTTTTGCAATGTCGAATTCTTTGATTTCGGTGATGGTTAGGTTAGGTTGGGTTAGAATTGGTGAGGTAAGCGGGTTTTGTGTATATTTTTGCGATGTCGAATTCTTTGACTTCGGTGATAGTTAGGCTTGGTTGGGTTAGGTTTGGTGAGGTTAGCGAGTTTTGTGTTTATTTTTGCAATGTCGAATTCTTTGATTTCGGTGATGGTTAGGTTAGGTTGGGTTAGGTTTAGTGAGGTAAGCGAGTTTTGTGTATATTTTTGCAATGTCGAATTCTTTGATTTCGGTGACGGTTAGGTTGGGTTGGGTTAGGTTTGGTGAGGTTAGCGAGTTTTATGAAAATCTTACAATCTCGAACTCTTTGATTTCGGTGACGGTTAGGTTGGGTTGGGTTAAGTTTGGTGAGGTTAGCGAGTTTTGTGTATATTTTTGCATTGTCGAATTCTTTGACTTCAATGATTGTTAGGCTTGGTTGGGTTAGGTTTGGTGAGGTAAGCGAGTTTTGTGTATATTTTTGCATTGTCGAATTCTTTGATTTCGGTGATAGTTAGGCTAGGTTGGGTTAGGGTTGGTGAGGTTAGCGAGTTTTGTGTTTATTTTTAAAATGTCGAATTCTTTGATTTCGGTGATGGTTAGGTTAGGTTGGGTTAGGTTTAGTGAGGTAAGCGAGTTTTGTGTATATTTTTGCATTGTCGAATTCTTTTATTTCGGTGATAGTAGGGCTAGGTTGGGTTAGGTTTGGTGAGGTAAGCGAGTTTTGTGTTTATTTTTAAAATGTCGAATTCTTTGATTTCGGTGATGGTTAGGTTAGGTTGGGTTAGGTTAAGTGAGGTAAGCAAATTTTGTGTATATTTTTGCAATGTCGAATTCTTTGATTTCGGTGACGGTTAGGTTGGGTTGGGTTAGGTTTGGTGAGGTTAGCGAGTTTTGTGAAAATCTTACAATCTCGAACTCTTTGATTTCGGTGACGGTTAGGTTGGGTTGGGTTAAGTTTGGTGAGGTAAGCGAGTTTTGTGTATATTTTTGCATTGTCGAATTCTTTTATTTCGGTGATAGTGAGGCTAGGGTGGGTTAGGTTTGGTGAGGTTAGCGAGTTTTGTGTTTATTTTTGCAATGTCGAATTCTTTGATTTCGGTGATGGTTAGGTTAGGTTGGGTTAGATTTGGTGAGGTAAGCGGGTTTTGTGTATATTTTTGCGATGTCGAATTCTTTGACTTCGGTGATAGTTAGGCTTGGTTGGGTTAGGTTTGGTGAGGTTAGCGAGTTTTGTGTTTATTTTTGCAATGTCGAATTCTTTGATTTCGGTGATGGTTAGGTTAGGTTGGGTTAGGTTTAGTGAGGTAAGCGAGTTTTGTGTATATTTTTGCAATGTCGAATTCTTTGATTTCGGTGACGGTTAGGTTGGGTTGGGTTAGGTTTGGTGAGGTTAGCGAGTTTTATGAAAATCTTACAATCTCGAACTCTTTGATTTCGGTGACGGTTAGGTTGGGTTTGGTTAAGTTTGGTGAGGTTAGCGAGTTTTGTGTATATTTTTGCATTGTCGAATTCTTTGACTTCAATGATAGTTAGGCTTGGTTGGGTTAGGTTTGGTGAGGTAAGCGAGTTTTGTGTATATTTTTGCATTGTCGAATTCTTTGATTTCGGTGATAGTTAGGCTAGGTTGGGTTAGGGTTGGTGAGGTTAGCGAGTTTTGTGTTTATTTTTAAAATGTCGAATTCTTTGATTTCGGTGATGGTTAGGTTAGGTTGGGTTAGGTTTAGTGAGGTTAGCGAGTTTTATGAAAATCTTACAATCTCGAACTCTTTGATTTCGGTGACGGTTAGGTTGGGTTTGGTTAAGTTTGGTGAGGTTAGCGAGTTTTGTGTATATTTTTGCATTGTCGAATTCTTTGACTTCAATGATAGTAAGGCTTGGTTGGGTTAGGTTTGGTGAGGTAAGCGAGTTTTATGTATATTTTTGCATTGTCGAATTCTTTGATTTCGGTGATAGTTAGGCTAGGTTGGGTTAGGGTTGGTGAGGTTAGCGAGTTTTGTGTTTATTTTTAAAATGTCGAATTCTTTGATTTCGGTGATGGTTAGGTTAGGTTGGGTTAGGTTTAGTGAGGTAAGCGAGTTTTGTGTATATTTTTGCAATCTCGAATTCTTTGATTTCGGTGATGGTTAGGTTAGGTTGGGTTAGTTTTGGTGAGTAAAGCGAGTTTTGTTTAAATTTTAAAATCTCGAATTCTTTGATTTCGGTGATGGTTAGGTTAGGTTGGGTTAGGTTTTGTGAGAAAAGCGGGTTTTGTGTATATTTTTGCATTGTCGAATTCTTTGTTTTCGGTGATAGTAAGGCTAGGTTGGGTTAGGTTTGGTGAGGTTAGCGAGTTTTGTGTATATTTTTGCATTGTCGAATTCTTTTATTTCGGTGATAGTGAGGCTAGGTTGGGTTAGGTTTGGTGAGGTTAGCGAGTTTCGTGTTTATTTTTGCAATGTCGAATTCTTTGATTTCGGTGATGGTTAGGTTAGGTTGGGTTAGATTTGGTGAGGTAAGCGGGTTTTGTGTATATTTTTGCGATGTCGAATTCTTTGATTTCGGTGATAGTTAGGCTAGGTCGGGTAAGGTTTGGTGAGGTAAGCGAGTTTTTCGTTTATTTTTAAAATGTCGAATTCTTTGATTTCGGTGATGGTTAGGTTAGGTTGGGTTAGGTTTAGTGAGGTAAGCGAGTTTTGTGTATATTTTTGCAATGTCGAATTCTTTGATTTCGGTGACGGTTAGGTTGGGTTGGGTTAGGTTTGGTGAGGTTAGCGAGTTTTATGAAAATCTTACAATCTCGAACTCTTTGATTTCGGTGACGGTTAGGTTGGGTTGGGTTAAGTTTGGTGAGGTTAGCGAGTTTTGTGTATATTTTTGCATTGTCGAATTCTTTGACTTCGGTGATAGTTAGGCTTGGTTGGGTTAGGTTTGGTGAGGTAAGCGAGTTTTGTGTATATTTTTGAATTGTCGAATTCTTTGATTTCGGTGATAGTTTGGCTAGGTTGGGTTAGGGTTGGTGAGGTTAGCGAGTTTTGTGTTTATTTTTAAAATGTCGAATTCTTTGATTTCGGTGATGGTTAGGTTAGGTTGGGTTAGGTTTAGTGAGGTAAGCGAGTTTTGTGTATATTTTTGCAATCTCGAATTCTTTGATTTCTGTGATGGTTAGGTTAGGTTGGGTTAGTTTTGGTGAGTAAAGCGAGTTTTGTTTAAATTTTAAAATCTCGAATTCTTTGATTTCGGTGATGGTTAGGTTAGGTTGGGTTAGGTTTTGTGAGAAAAGCGGGTTTTGTGTATATTTTTGCATTGTCGAATTCTTTGTTTTCGGTGATAGTAAGGCTAGGTTGGGTTAGGTTTGGTGAGGTTAGCGAGTTTTGTGTATATTTTTGCATTGTCGAATTCTTTTATTTCGGTGATAGTGAGGCTAGGTTGGGTTAGGTTTGGTGAGGTTAGCGAGTTTTGTGGTTATTTTTGCAATGTCGAATTCTTTGATTTCGGTGATGGTTAGGTTAGGTTGGGTTAGATTTGGTGATGTAAGCGGGTTTTGTGTATATTTTTGCGATGTCGAATTCTTTGATTTCGGTGATAGTTAGGCTAGGTCGGGTAAAGTTTGGTGAGGTAAGCGAGTTTTTCGTTTATTTTTAAAATGTCGAATTCTTTGATTTCGGTGATGGTTAGGTTAGGTTGGGTTAGGTTTAGTGAGGTAAGCGAGTTTTGTGTATATTTTTGCAATGTCGAATTCTTTGATTTCGGTGATGGTTAGGTTAGGTTGGGTTAGTTTTGGTGAGTAAAGCGAGTTTTGTTTTAATTTTAAAATCTCGAAATCTTTGATTTCGGTGATGGTTAGGTTAGGTTGGGTTAGGTTTTGTGAGAAAAGCGGGTTTTGTGTATATTTTTGCATTGTCGAATTCTTTGTTTTCGGTGATAGTAAGGCTAGGTTGGGTTAGGTTTGGTGAGGTTAGCGAGTTTTGTGTATATTTTTGCATTGTCGAATTCTTTTATTTCGGTGATAGTGAGGCTAGGTTGGGTTAGGTTTGGTGAGGTTAGCGAGTTTTGTGTTTATTTTTGCAATGTCGAATTCTTTGATTTCGGTGATGGTTAGGTTAGGTTGGGTTAGATTTGGTGAGGTAAGCGGGTTTTGTGTATATTTTTGCGATGTCGAATTCTTTGATTTCGGTGATAGTTAGGCTAGGTCGGGTTAGGTTTGGTGAGGTAAGCGAGTTTTGTGTTTATTTTTAAAATGTCGAATTCTTTGATTTCGGTGATGGTTAGGTTAGGTTGGGTTAGGTTTAGTGAGGTAAGCGAGTTTTGTGTATATTTTTGCAATGTCGAATTCTTTGATTTCGGTGACGGTTAGGTTGGGTTGGGTTAGGTTTGGTGAGGTTAACGAGTTTTGTGAAAATCTTACAATCTCGAACTCTTTGATTTCGGTGACGGTTAGGTTGGGTTGGGTTAAGTTTGGTGAGGTTAGCGAGTTTTGCGTATATTTTTAGATTGTCGAATTCTTTGACTTCGGTGATAGTTAGGCTTAGTTGGGTTAGGTTTGGTGAGGTAAGCGAGTTTTGTGTATATTTTTGCATTGTCGAATTCTTTTATTTCGGTGATCGTAGGGCTAGGTTGGGTTAGGTTTGGTGAGGTTAGCGAGTTTTGTGTATATTTTTGCATTGTCGAATTCTTTTATTTCGGTGATAGTGAGGCTAGGTTGGGTTAGGTTTGGTGAGGTTAGCGAGTTTTGTGTTTATTTTTGCAATGTCGAATTCTTTGATTTCGGTGATAGTGAGGCTAGGTTGGGTTAGGTTTGGTGAGGTTAGCGAGTTTTGTGTTTATTTTTGCAATGTCGAATTCTTTGATTTCGGTGATGGTTAGGTTAGGTTGGGTTAGATTTGGTGAGGTAAGCGGGTTTTGTGTATATTTTTGCGATGTCGAATTCTTTGATTTCGGTGATAGTTAGGCTAGGTCGGGTTAGGTTTGGTAAGGTAAGCGAGTTTTGTGTTTATTTTTAAAATGTCGAATTCTTTGATTTCGGTGATGGTTAGGTTAGGTTGGGTTAGTTTTGGTGAGTAAAGCGAGTTTTGTTTAAATTTTAAAATCTCGAATTCTTTGATTTCGGTGATGGTTAGGTTAGGTTGGGTTAGGCTTAGTGAGGTAAGCGAGTTTTGTGTATATTTTTGCAATGTCGAATTCTTTGATTTCGGTGACGGTTAGGTTGGGTTGGGTTAGGTTTGGTGAGGTTAGCGAGTTTTATGAAAATCTTACAATCTCGAACTCTTTGATTTCGGTGACGGTTAGGTTGGGTTGGGTTAAGTTTGGTGAGGTTAGCGAGTTTTGTGTATATTTTTGCATTGTCGAATTCTTTGACTTCGGTGATAGTTAGGCTTGGTTGGGTTAGGTTTGGTGAGGTAAGCGAGTTTTGTGTATATTTTTGCATTTTCGAATTGTTTTATTTCGGTGATAGTAGGGCTAGGTTGGGTTAGGTTTGGTGAGGTTAGCGAGTTTTGTGTATATTTTTGCAATGTCGAATTCTTTGATTTCGGTGACGGTTAGGTTGGGTTGGGTAAGGTTTGGTGAGGTTAGCGAGTTTTGTGTAAATCTTAAAAACTCGAGTTCTTTGATTTCGTTGATCGTTAAGTTAGGTTGTGTGAGGTTTGGTGAGTGAAGCTAATTTCTTGTATATTTTTGCAATGTCGAATTCTTTGATTTCGGTGATGGTTAGGTTAGGTTGGGTTAGTTTTGGTGAGTAAAGCGAGTTTTGTTTAAATTTTAAAATCTCGAATTCTTTGATTTCGGTGATGGTTAGGTTAGGTTGGGTTAGGTTTTGTGAGAAAAGCGGGTTTTGTGTATATTTTTGCATTGTCGAATTCTTTGTTTTCGGTGATAGTAAGGCTAGGTTATGTTAGGTTTGGTGAGGTTAGCGAGTTTTGTGTATATTTTTGCATTGTCGAATTCTTTTATTTCGGTGATAGTGAGGCTAGGTTGGGTTAGGTTTGGTGAGGTTAGCGAGTTTTGTGTTTATTTTTGCAATGTCGAATTCTTTGATTTCGGTGATGGTTAGGTTAGGTTGGGTTAGATTTGGTGAGGTAAGCGGGTTTTGTGTATATTTTTGCGATGTCGAATTCTTTGATTTCGGTGAAAGTTAGGCTAGGTCGGGTTAGGTTTGGTGAGGTAAGCGAGTTTTGTGTTTATTTTTAAAATGTCGAATTCTTTGATTTCGGTGATGGTTAGGTTAGGTTGGGTTAGGTTTAGTGAGGTAAGCGAGTTTTGTGTATATTTTTGCAATGTCGAATTCTTTGATTTCGGTGATGGTTAGATTAGGTTGGGTTAGTTTTGGTGAGTAAAGCGAGTTTTGTTTAAATTTTAAAATCTCGAATTCTTTGATTTCGGTGATGGTTAGGTTAGGTTGGGTTAGGTTTTGTGAAAAAAGCGGGTTTTGTGTATATTTTTGCATTGTCGAATTCTTTGTTTTCGGTGATAGAAAGGCTAGGCTGGGTTAGGTTTGGTGAGGTTAGCGAGTTTTGTGTATATTTTTGCATTGTCGAATTCTTTTATTTCGGTGATAGTAAGGCTAGGCTGGGTTAGGTTTGGTGAGGTTAGCGAGTTTTGTGTTTATTTTTGCAATGTCGAATTCTTTGATTTCGGTGATGGTTAGGTTAGGTTGGGTTAGGTTTAGTGAGGTAAGCGAGTTTTGTGTATATTTTTGCAATGTCGAATTCTTTGATTTCGGTGACGGTTAGGTTAGGTTGGGTTAGGTTTGGTGAGGTTAACGAGTTTTGTGAAAATCTTACAATCTCGAACTCTTTGATTTCGGTGACGGTTAGGTTGGGTTGGGTTAAGTTTGGTGAGGTTAGCGAGTTTTGCGTATATTTTTGCATTGTCGAATTCTTTGACTTCGGTGATAGTTAGGCTTAGTTGGGTTAGGTTTGGTGAGGTAAGCGAGTTTTGTGTATATTTTTGCATTGTCGAATTCTTTTATTTCGGTGATAGTAGGGCTAGGTTGGGTTAGGTTTGGTGAGGTTAGCGAGTTTTGTGTATATTTTTGCATTGTCGAATTCTTTTATTTCGGTGATAGTGAGGCTAGGTTGGGTAAGGTTTGGTGAGGTTAGCGAGTTTTGTGTTTATTTTTGCAATGTCGAATTCTTTGATTTCGGTGATAGTGAGGCTAGGTTGGGTTAGGTTTGGTGAGGTTAGCGAGTTTTGTGTTTATTTTTGCAATGTCGAATTCTTTGATTTCGGTGATGGTTAGGTTAGGTTGGGTTAGATTTGGTGAGGTAAGCGGGTTTTGTGTATATTTTTGCGATGTCGACTTCTTTGATTTCGGTGATAGTTAGGCTAGGTCGGGTTAGGTTTGGTGAGGTAAGCGAGTTTTGTGTTTATTTTTAAAATGTCGAATTCTTTGATTTCGGTGATGGTTAGGTTAGGTTGGGTTAGGTTTAGTGAGGTAAGCGAGTTTTGTGTATATTTTTGCAATGTCGAATTCTTTGATTTCGGTGACGGTTAGGTTGGGTTGGGTTAGGTTTGGTGAGGTTAGCGAGTTTTATGAAAATCTTACAATCTCGAACTCTTTGATTTCGGTGACGGTTAGGTTGGGTTGGGTTAAGTTTGGTGAGGTTAGCGAGTTTTGTGTATATTTTTGCATTGTCGAATTCTTTGACTTCGGTGATAGTTAGGCTTGGTTAGGTTAGGTTTGGTGAGGTAAGCGAGTTTTGTGTATATTTTTGCATTGTCGAATTGTTTTATTTCGGTGATAGTAGGGCTAGGTTGGGTTAGGTTTGGTGAGGTTAGCGAGTTTTGTGTATATTTTTGCAATGTCGAATTCTTTGATTTCGGTGACGGTTAGGTTGGGTTGGGTTAGGTTTGGTGAGGTTAGCGAGTTTTGTGTAAATCTTAAAAACTCGAGTTCTTTGATTTCGTTGATCGTTAAGTTAGGTTGGGTGAGGTTTGGTGAGTGAAGCAAATTTCGTGTATATTTTTGCAATGTCGAATTCTTTGATTTCGGTGATGGTTAGGTTAGGTTGGGTTAGATTTAGTGAGGTCAGCGAGTTTTGTGTATATTTTTGCAATCTCGAATTCTTTGATTTCGGTGATGGTTAGGTAAGTTGGGTTAGTTTTGGTGAGTAAAGCGAGTTTTGTTTAAATTTTAAAATCTCGAATTCTTTGATTTCGGTGATGGTTAGGTTAGGTTGGGTTAGGTTTAGTGAGGTAAGCGAGTTTTGTGTATATTTTTGCAATGTCGAATTCTTTGATTTCGGTGACGGTTAGGTTGGGTTGGGTTAGGTTTGGTGAGGTTAGCGAGTTTTGTGTAAATCTAAAAAACTCGAGTTCTTTGATTTCGTTGATCGTTAAGTTAGGTTGGGTGAGGTTTGGTGAGTGAAGCAAATTTCGTGTATATTTTTGCAATGTCGAATTCTTTGATTTCGGTGATGGTTAGGTTAGGTTGGGTTAGATTTAGTGAGGTAAGCGAGTTTTGTGTATATTTTTGCAATCTCGAATTCTTTGATTTCGGTGATGGTTAGGTAAGTTGGGTTAGTTTTGGTGAGTAAAGCGAGTTTTGTTTAAATTTTAAAATCTCGAATTCTTTGATTTCGGTGATGGTTAGGTTAGGTTAAGTTAGATTTAGTGAGGTAAGCGAGTTTTGTGTATATTTTTGCAATCTCGAATTCTTTGATTTCGGTGATGGTTAGGTAAGTTGGGTTAGTTTTGGTGAGTAAAGCGAGTTTTGTTTAAATTTTAAAATCTCGAATTCTTTGATTTCGGTGATGGTTAGGTTAGGTTGGGTTAGGTTTTGTGAGAAAAGCGGGTTTTGTGTATATTTTTGCATTGTCGAATTCTTTGTTTTCGGTGATAGTAAGGCTAGGTTGGGTTAGGTTTGGTGAGGTTAGCGAGTTTTGTGTATATTTTTGCATTGTCGAATTCTTTTATTTCGGTGATAGTGAGGCTAGGTTGGGTTAGGTTTGGTGAGGTTAGCGAGTTTAGTGTTTATTTTTGCAATGTCGAATTCTTTGATTTCGGTGATGGTTAGGTTAGGTTGGGTTAGATTTGGTGAGGTAAGCGGGTTTTGTGTATATTTTTGCGATGTCGAATTCTTTGATTTCGGTGATAGTTAGGCTAGGTTGGGTTAGGTTTGGTGAGGTAAGCGAGTTTTGTGTTTATTTTTAAAATGTCGAATTCTTTGATTTCGGTGATGGTTAGGTTAGGTTGGGTTAGGTTAAGTGAGGTAAGCGAGTTTTGTGTATATTTTTGCAATGTCGAATTCTTTGATTTCGGTGACGGTTAGGTTGGGTTGGGTTAGGTTTGGTGAGGTTAGCGAGTTTTGTGAAAATCTAAAAAACTCGAGTTCTTTGATTTCGATGATCGTTAAGTTAGGTTGGGTTAGGTTTGGTGAGTGAAGCGAGTTTCGTGTATATTTTTGCAATGTCGAATTCTTTGATTTCGGTGATGGTAAGGCTAGGTTGGGTGAGGGTTGGTTAGGTTAGCGAGTTTTGTGTATATTTTTGCATTGTCGAATTCTTTGTTTTCGGTGATGGTAAGGTTAGGTTGGGTTAGGTTTAGTGAGGTAAGCGAGTTTTGTATATATTTTTGCAATGTCGAATTCTTTGATTTCGGTGACGGTTAGGTTGGGTTGGGTTAGGTTTGGTGAGGTTAGCGAGTTTTGTGTAAATCTTAAAAACTCGAGTTCTTTGATTTCGTTGATCGTAAAGTTAGGTTGGGTGAGGTTTGGTGAGTGAAGCAAATTTCGTGTATATTTTTGCAATGTCGAATTCTTTGATTTCGGTGATGGTTAGGTTAGGTTGGGTTAGGTTTAGTGAGGTAAGCGAGTTTTGTGTATATTTTTGCAATCTCGAATTCTTTGATTTCGGTGATGGTTAGGTTAGGTTGGGTTAGTTTTGGTGAGTAAAGCGAGTTTTGTTTAAATTTTAAAATCTCGAATTCTTTGATTTCGGTGATGGTTAGGTTAGGTTGGGTTAGGTTTTGTGAGAAAAGCGGGTTTTGTGTATATTTTTGCATTGTCGAATTCTTTGTTTTCGGTGATAGTAAGGCTAGGTTGGGTTAGGTTTGGTGAGGTTAGCGAGTTTTGTGTATATTTTTGCATTGTCGAATTCTTTTATTTCGGTGATAGTGAGGCTAGGTTGGGTTAGGTTTGGTGAGGTTAGCGAGTTTAGTGTTTATTTTTGCAATGTCGAATTCTTTGATTTCGGTGATGGTTAGGTTAGGTTGGGTTAGATTTGGTGAGGTAAGCGGGTTTTGTGTATATTTTTGCGATGTCGAATTCTTTGATTTCGGTGATAGTTAGGCTAGGTTGGGTTAGGTTTGGTGAGGTAAGCGAGTTTTGTGTTTATTTTTAAAATGTCGAATTCTTTGATTTCGGTGATGGTTAGGTTAGGTTGGGTTAGGTTTAGTGAGGTAAGCGAGTTTTGTGTATATTTTTGCAATGTCGAATTCTTTGATTTCGGTGACGGTTAGGTTGGGTTGGGTTAGGTTTGGTGAGGTTAGCGAGTTTTGTGAAAATCTAAAAAACTCGAGTTCTTTGATTTCGATGATCGTTAAGTTAGGTTGGGTTAGGTTTGGTGAGTGAAGCGAGTTTCGTGTATATTTTTGCAATGTCGAATTCATTGATTTCGGTGATGGTTCAGGCTAGGTTGGGTGAGGGTTGGTTAGGTTAGCGAGTTTTGTGTATATTTTTGCATTGTCGAATTCTTTGTTTTCGGGGATGGTTAGGTTAGGTTGGGTTAGGTTTAGTGGAGTAAGCGAGTTTTGTATATATTTTTGCAATGTCGAATTCTTTGATTTCGGTGACGGTTAGGTTGGGTTGGGTTAGGTTTGGTGAGGTTAGCGAGTTTTGTGTAAATCTTAAAAACTCGAGTTCTTTGATTTCGTTGATCGTTAAGTTAGGTTGGGTGAGGTTTGGTGAGTGAAGCAAATTTCGTGTATATTTTTGCAATGTCGAATTCTTTGATTTCGGTGATGGTTAGGTTAGGTTGGGTTAGGTTTAGTGAGGTAAGCGAGTTTTGTGTATATTTTTGCAATGTCGAATTCTTTGATTTCGGTGACGGTTAGGTTGGGTTGGGTTAGGTTTGGTGAGGTTAGCGAGTTTTATGAAAATCTTACAATCTCGAACTCTTTGATTTCGGTGACGGTTAGGTTGGGTTGGGTTAAGTTTGGTGAGGTTAGCGAGTTTTGTGTATATTTTTGCATTGTCGAATTCTTTGACTTCGGTGATAGTTAGGCTTGGTTGGGTTAGGTTTGGTGAGGTAAGCGAGTTTTGTGTATATTTTTGAATTGTCGAATTCTTTGATTTCGGTGATAGTTTGGCTAGGTTGGGTTAGGGTTGGTGAGGTTAGCGAGTTTTGTGTTTATTTTTAAAATGTCGAATTCTTTGATTTCGGTGATGGTTAGGTTAGGTTGGGTTAGGTTTAGTGAGGTAAGCGAGTTTTGTGTATATTTTTGCAATCTCGAATTCTTTGATTTCTGTGATGGTTAGGTTAGGTTGGGTTAGTTTTGGTGAGTAAAGCGAGTTTTGTTTAAATTTTAAAATCTCGAATTCTTTGATTTCGGTGATGGTTAGGTTAGGTTGGGTTAGGTTTTGTGAGAAAAGCGGGTTTTGTGTATATTTTTGCATTGTCGAATTCTTTGTTTTCGGTGATAGTAAGGCTAGGTTGGGTTAGGTTTGGTGAGGTTAGCGAGTTTTGTGTATATTTTTGCATTGTCGAATTCTTTTATTTCGGTGATAGTGAGGCTAGGTTGGGTTAGGTTTGGTGAGGTTAGCGAGTTTTGTGAATATTTTTGCAATGTCGAATTCTTTGATTTCGGTGATGGTTAGGTTAGGTTGGGTTAGATTTGGTGATGTAAGCGGGTTTTGTGTATATTTTTGCGATGTCGAATTCTTTGATTTCGGTGATAGTTAGGCTAGGTCGGGTAAAGTTTGGTGAGGTAAGCGAGTTTTTCGTTTATTTTTAAAATGTCGAATTCTTTGATTTCGGTGATGGTTAGGTTAGGTTGGGTTAGGTTTAGTGAGGTAAGCGAGTTTTGTGTATATTTTTGCAATGTCGAATTCTTTGATTTCGGTGATGGTTAGGTTAGGTTGGGTTAGTTTTGGTGAGTAAAGCGAGTTTTGTTTTAATTTTAAAATCTCGAAATCTTTGATTTCGGTGATGGTTAGGTTAGGTTGGGTTAGGTTTTGTGAGAAAAGCGGGTTTTGTGTATATTTTTGCATTGTCGAATTCTTTGTTTTCGGTGATAGTAAGGCTAGGTTGGGTTAGGTTTGGTGAGGTTAGCGAGTTTTGTGTATATTTTTGCATTGTCGAATTCTTTTATTTCGGTGATAGTGAGGCTAGGTTGGGTTAGGTTTGGTGAGGTTAGCGAGTTTTGTGTTTATTTTTGCAATGTCGAATTCTTTGATTTCGGTGATGGTTAGGTTAGGTTGGGTTAGATTTGGTGAGGTAAGCGGGTTTTGTGTATATTTTTGCGATGTCGAATTCTTTGATTTCGGTGATAGTTAGGCTAGGTCGGGTTAGGTTTGGTGAGGTAAGCGAGTTTTGTGTTTATTTTTAAAATGTCGAATTCTTTGATTTCGGTGATGGTTAGGTTAGGTTGGGTTAGGTTTAGTGAGGTAAGCGAGTTTTGTGTATATTTTTGCAATGTCGAATTCTTTGATTGCGGTGACGGTTAGGTTGGGTTGGGTTAGGTTTGGTGAGGTTAACGAGTTTTGTGAAAATCTTACAATCTCGAACTCTTTGATTTCGGTGACGGTTAGGTTGGGTTGGGTTAAGTTTGGTGAGGTTAGCGAGTTTTGCGTATATTTTTAGATTGTCGAATTCTTTGACTTCGGTGATAGTTAGGCTTAGTTGGGTTAGGTTTGGTGAGGTAAGCGAGTTTTGTGTATATTTTTGCATTGTCGAATTCTTTTATTTCGGTGATCGTAGGGCTAGGTTGGGTTAGGTTTGGTGAGGTTAGCGAGTTTTGTGTATATTTTTGCATTGTCGAATTCTTTTATTTCGGTGATAGTGAGGCTAGGTTGGGTTAGGTTTGGTGAGGTTAGCGAGTTTTGTGTTTATTTTTGCAATGTCGAATTCTTTGATTTCGGTGATAGTGAGGCTAGGTTGGGTTAGGTTTGGTGAGGTTAGCGAGTTTTGTGTTTATTTTTGCAATGTCGAATTCTTTGATTTCGGTGATGGTTAGGTTAGGTTGGGTTAGATTTGGTGAGGTAAGCGGGTTTTGTGTATATTTTTGCGATGTCGAATTCTTTGATTTCGGTGATAGTTAGGCTAGGTCGGGTTAGGTTTGGTAAGGTAAGCGAGTTTTGTGTTTATTTTTAAAATGTCGAATTCTTTGATTTCGGTGATGGTTAGGTTAGGTTGGGTTAGTTTTGGTGAGTAAAGCGAGTTTTGTTTAAATTTTAAAATCTCGAATTCTTTGATTTCGGTGATGGTTAGGTTAGGTTGGGTTAGGTTTAGTGAGGTAAGCGAGTTTTGTGTATATTTTTGCAATGTCGAATTCTTTGATTTCGGTGACGGTTAGGTTGGGTTGGGTTAGGTTTGGTGAGGTTAGCGAGTTTTATGAAAATCTTACAATCTCGAACTCTTTGATTTCGGTGACGGTTAGGTTGGGTTGGGTTAAGTTTGGTGAGGTTAGCGAGTTTTGTGTATATTTTTGCATTGTCGAATTCTTTGACTTCGGTGATAGTTAGGCTTGGTTGGGTTAGGTTTGGTGAGGTAAGCGAGTTTTGTGTATATTTTTGCATTTTCGAATTGTTTTATTTCGGTGATAGTAGGGCTAGGTTGGGTTAGGTTTGGTGAGGTTAGCGAGTTTTGTGTATATTTTTGCAATGTCGAATTCTTTGATTTCGGTGACGGTTAGGTTGGGTTGGGTTAGGTTTGGTGAGGTTAGCGAGTTTTGTGTAAATCTTAAAAACTCGAGTTCTTTGATTTCGTTGATCGTTAAGTTAGGTTGTGTGAGGTTTGGTGAGTGAAGCTAATTTCTTGTATATTTTTGCAATGTCGAATTCTTTGATTTCGGTGATGGTTAGGTTAGGTTGGGTTAGTTTTGGTGAGTAAAGCGAGTTTTGTTTAAATTTTAAAATCTCGAATTCTTTGATTTCGGTGATGGTTAGGTTAGGTTGGGTTAGGTTTTGTGAGAAAAGCGGGTTTTGTGTATATTTTTGCATTGTCGAATTCTTTGTTTTCGGTGATAGTAAGGCTAGGTTATGTTAGGTTTGGTGAGGTTAGCGAGTTTTGTGTATATTTTTGCATTGTCGAATTCTTTTATTTCGGTGATAGTGAGGCTAGGTTGGGTTAGGTTTGGTGAGGTTAGCGAGTTTTGTGTTTATTTTTGCAATGTCGAATTCTTTGATTTCGGTGATGGTTAGGTTAGGTTGGGTTAGATTTGGTGAGGTAAGCGGGTTTTGTGTATATTTTTGCGATGTCGAATTCTTTGATTTCGGTGAAAGTTAGGCTAGGTCGGGTTAGGTTTGGTGAGGTAAGCGAGTTTTGTGTTTATTTTTAAAATGTCGAATTCTTTGATTTCAGTGATGGTTAGGTTAGGTTGGGTTAGGTTTAGTGAGGTAAGCGAGTTTTGTGTATATTTTTGCAATGTCGAATTCTTTGATTTCGGTGATGGTTAGATTAGGTTGGGTTAGTTTTGGTGAGTAAAGCGAGTTTTGTTTAAATTTTAAAATCTCGAATTCTTTGATTTCGGTGATGGTTAGGTTAGGTTGGGTTAGGTTTTGTGAAAAAAGCGGGTTTTGTGTATATTTTTGCATTGTCGAATTCTTTGTTTTCGGTGATAGAAAGGCTAGGCTGGGTTAGGTTTGGTGAGGTTAGCGAGTTTTGTGTATATTTTTGCATTGTCGAATTCTTTTATTTCGGTGATAGTAAGGCTAGGCTGGGTTAGATTTGGTGAGGTTAGCGAGTTTTGTGTTTATTTTTGCAATGTCGAATTCTTTGATTTCGGTGATGGTTAGGTTAGGTTGGGTTAGGTTTAGTGAGGTAAGCGAGTTTTGTGTATATTTTTGCAATGTCGAATTCTTTGATTTCGGTGACGGTTAGGTTAGGTTGGGTTAGGTTTGGTGAGGTTAACGAGTTTTGTGAAAATCTTACAATCTCGAACTCTTTGATTTCGGTGACGGTTAGGTTGGGTTGGGTTAAGTTTGGTGAGGTTAGCGAGTTTTGCGTATATTTTTGCATTGTCGAATTCTTTGACTTCGGTGATAGTTAGGCTTAGTTGGGTTAGGTTTGGTGAGGTAAGCGAGTTTTGTGTATATTTTTGCATTGTCGAATTCTTTTATTTCGGTGATAGTAGGGCTAGGTTGGGTTAGGTTTGGTGAGGTTAGCGAGTTTTGTGTATATTTTTGCATTGTCGAATTCTTTTATTTCGGTGATAGTGAGGCTAGGTTGGGTAAGGTTTGGTGAGGTTAGCGAGTTTTGTGTTTATTTTTGCAATGTCGAATTCTTTGATTTCGGTGATAGTGAGGCTAGGTTGGGTTAGGTTTGGTGAGGTTAGCGAGTTTTGTGTTTATTTTTGCAATGTCGAATTCTTTGATTTCGGTGATGGTTAGGTTAGGTTGGGTTAGATTTGGTGAGGTAAGCGGGTTTTGTGTATATTTTTGCGATGTCGAATTCTTTGATTTCGGTGATAGTTAGGCTAGGTCGGGTTAGGTTTGGTGAGGTAAGCGAGTTTTGTGTTTATTTTTAAAATGTCGAATTCTTTGATTTCGGTGATGGTTAGGTTAGGTTGGGTTAGGTTTAGTGAGGTAAGCGAGTTTTGTGTATATTTTTGCAATGTCGAATTCTTTGATTTCGGTGACGGTTAGGTTGGGTTGGGTTAGGTTTGGTGAGGTTAGCGAGTTTTATGAAAATCTTACAATCTCGAACTCTTTGATTTCGGTGACGGTTAGGTTGGGTTGGGTTAAGTTTGGTGAGGTTAGCGAGTTTTGTGTATATTTTTGCATTGTCGAGTTCTTTGACTTCGGTGATAGTTAGGCTTGGTTAGGTTAGGTTTGGTGAGGTAAGCGAGTTTTGTGTATATTTTTGCATTGTCGAATTGTTTTATTTCGGTGATAGTAGGGCTAGGTTGGGTTAGGTTTGGTGAGGTTAGCGAGTTTTGTGTATATTTTTGCAATGTCGAATTCTTTGATTTCGGTGACGGTTAGGTTGGGTTGGGTTAGGTTTGGTGAGGTTAGCGAGTTTTGTGTAAATCTTAAAAACTCGAGTTCTTTGATTTCGTTGATCGTTAAGTTAGGTTGGGTGAGGTTTGGTGAGTGAAGCAAATTTCGTGTATATTTTTGCAATGTCGAATTCTTTGATTTCGGTGATGGTTAGGTTAGGTTGGGTTAGATTTAGTGAGGTCAGCGAGTTTTGTGTATATTTTTGCAATCTCGAATTCTTTGATTTCGGTGATGGTTAGGTAAGTTGGGTTAGTTTTGGTGAGTAAAGCGAGTTTTGTTTAAATTTTAAAATCTCGAATTCTTTGATTTCGGTGATGGTTAGGTTAGGTTGGGTTAGGTTTAGTGAGGTAAGCGAGTTTTGTGTATATTTTTGCAATGTCGAATTCTTTGATTTCGGTGACGGTTAGGTTGGGTTGGGTTAGGTTTGGTGAGGTTAGCGAGTTTTGTGTAAATCTAAAAAACTCGAGTTCTTTGATTTCGTTGATCGTTAAGTTAGGTTGGGTGAGGTTTGGTGAGTGAAGCAAATTTCGTGTATATTTTTGCAATGTCGAATTCTTTGATTTCGGTGATGGTTAGGTTAGGTTGGGTTAGATTTAGTGAGGTAAGCGAGTTTTGTGTATATTTTTGCAATCTCGAATTCTTTGATTTCGGTGATGGTTAGGTAAGTTGGGTTAGTTTTGGTGAGTAAAGCGAGTTTTGTTTAAATTTTAAAATCTCGAATTCTTTGATTTCGGTGATGGTTAGGTTAGGTTAAGTTAGATTTAGTGAGGTAAGCGAGTTTTGTGTATATTTTTGCAATCTCGAATTCTTTGATTTCGGTGATGGTTAGGTAAGTTGGGTTAGTTTTGGTGAGTAAAGCGAGTTTTGTTTAAATTTTAAAATCTCGAATTCTTTGATTTCGGTGATGGTTAGGTTAGGTTGGGTTAGGTTTTGTGAGAAAAGCGGGTTTTGTGTATATTTTTGCATTGTCGAATTCTTTGTTTTCGGTGATAGTAAGGCTAGGTTGGGTTAGGTTTGGTGAGGTTAGCGAGTTTTGTGTATATTTTTGCATTGTCGAATTCTTTTATTTCGGTGATAGTGAGGCTAGGTTGGGTTAGGTTTGGTGAGGTTAGCGAGTTTAGTGTTTATTTTTGCAATGTCGAATTCTTTGATTTCGGTGATGGTTAGGTTAGGTTGGGTTAGATTTGGTGAGGTAAGCGGGTTTTGTGTATATTTTTGCGATGTCGAATTCTTTGATTTCGGTGATAGTTAGGCTAGGTTGGGTTAGGTTTGGTGAGGTAAGCGAGTTTTGTGTTTATTTTTAAAATGTCGAATTCTTTGATTTCGGTGATGGTTAGGTTAGGTTGGGTTAGGTTAAGTGAGGTAAGCGAGTTTTGTGTATATTTTTGCAATGTCGAATTCTTTGATTTCGGTGACGGTTAGGTTGGGTTGGGTTAGGTTTGGTGAGGTTAGCGAGTTTTGTGAAAATCTAAAAAACTCGAGTTCTTTGATTTCGATGATCGTTAAGTTAGGTTGGGTTAGGTTTGGTGAGTGAAGCGAGTTTCGTGTATATTTTTGCAATGTCGAATTCTTTGATTTCGGTGATGGTAAGGCTAGGTTGGGTGAGGGTTGGTTAGGTTAGCGAGTTTTGTGTATATTTTTGCATTGTCGAATTCTTTGTTTTCGGTGATGGTAAGGTTAGGTTGGGTTAGGTTTAGTGAGGTAAGCGAGTTTTGTATATATTTTTGCAATGTCGAATTCTTTGATTTCGGTGACGGTTAGGTTGGGTTGGGTTAGGTTTGGTGAGGTTAGCGAGTTTTGTGTAAATCTTAAAAACTCGAGTTCTTTGATTTCGTTGATCGTAAAGTTAGGTTGGGTGAGGTTTGGTGAGTGAAGCAAATTTCGTGTATATTTTTGCAATGTCGAATTCTTTGATTTCGGTGATGGTTAGGTTAGGTTGGGTTAGGTTTAGTGAGGTAAGCGAGTTTTGTGTATATTTTTGCAATCTCGAATTCTTTGATTTCGGTGATGGTTAGGTTAGGTTGGGTTAGTTTTGGTGAGTAAAGCGAGTTTTGTTTAAATTTTAAAATCTCGAATTCTTTGATTTCGGTGATGGTTAGGTTAGGTTGGGTTAGGTTTTGTGAGAAAAGCGGGTTTTGTGTATATTTTTGCATTGTCGAATTCTTTGTTTTCGGTGATAGTAAGGCTAGGTTGGGTTAGGTTTGGTGAGGTTAGCGAGTTTTGTGTATATTTTTGCATTGTCGAATTCTTTTATTTCGGTGATAGTGAGGCTAGGTTGGGTTAGGTTTGGTGAGGTTAGCGAGTTTAGTGTTTATTTTTGCAATGTCGAATTCTTTGATTTCGGTGATGGTTAGGTTAGGTTGGGTTAGATTTGGTGAGGTAAGCGGGTTTTGTGTATATTTTTGCGATGTCGAATTCTTTGATTTCGGTGATAGTTAGGCTAGGTTGGGTTAGGTTTGGTGAGGTAAGCGAGTTTTGTGTTTATTTTTAAAATGTCGAATTCTTTGATTTCGGTGATGGTTAGGTTAGGTTGGGTTAGGTTTAGTGAGGTAAGCGAGTTTTGTGTATATTTTTGCAATGTCGAATTCTTTGATTTCGGTGACGGTTAGGTTGGGTTGGGTTAGGTTTGGTGAGGTTAGCGAGTTTTGTGAAAATCTAAAAAACTCGAGTTCTTTGATTTCGATGATCGTAAAGTTAGGTTGGGTTAGGTTTGGTGAGTGAAGCGAGTTTCGTGTATATTTTTGCAATGTCGAATTCATTGATTTCGGTGATGGTTCAGGCTAGGTTGGGTGAGGGTTGGTTAGGTTAGCGAGTTTTGTGTATATTTTTGCATTGTCGAATTCTTTGTTTTCGGGGATGGTTAGGTTAGGTTGGGTTAGGTTTAGTGGAGTAAGCGAGTTTTGTATATATTTTTGCAATGTCGAATTCTTTGATTTCGGTGACGGTTAGGTTGGGTTGGGTTAGGTTTGGTGAGGTTAGCGAGTTTTGTGTAAATCTTAAAAACTCGAGTTCTTTGATTTCGTTGATCGTTAAGTTAGGTTGGGTGAGGTTTGGTGAGTGAAGCAAATTTCGTGTATATTTTTGCAATGTCGAATTCTTTGATTTCGGTGATGGTTAGGTTAGGTTGGGTTAGGTTTAGTGAGGTAAGCGAGTTTTGTGTATATTTTTGCAATGTCGAATTCTTTGATTTCGGTGACGGTTAGGTTGGGTTGGGTTAGGTTTGGTGAGGTTAGCGAGTTTTGTGTAAATCTAAAAAACTCGAGTTCTTTGATTTCGATGATCGTTAAGTTAGGTTGGGTTAGGTTTGGTGAGTGAAGCGAGTTTCGTGTATATTTTTGCAATGTCGAATTCTTTGATTTCGGTGATGGTAAGGCTAGGTTGGGTGAGGGTTGGTTAGGTTATCGAGTTTTGTGTATATTTTTGCTTTGTCGAATTCTTTGTTTTCGGTGATGGTAAGGTTAGGTTGGGTTAGGTTTAGTGAGGTAAGCGAGTTTTGTATATATTTTTGCAATGTCGAATTCTTTGATTTCGGTGACGGTTAGGCTGGGTTGGGTTAGGTTTGGTGAGGTTAGCGAGTTTTGTGTAAATCTTAAAAACTCGAGTTCTTTGATTTCGTTGATCGTAAAGTTAGGTTGGGTGAGGTTTGGTGAGTGAAGCAAATTTCGTGTATATTTTTGCAATGTCGAATTCTTTGATTTCGGTGATGGTTAGGTTAGGTTGGGTTAGGTTTAGTGAGGTAAGCGAGTTTTATGTATATTTTTGCAATCTCGAATTCTTTGATTTCGGTGATGGTTAGGTTAGGTTGGGTTAGTTTTGGTGAGTAAAGCGAGTTTTGTTTAAATTTTAAAATCTCGAATTCTTTGATTTTGGTGATGGTTAGGTTAGGTTGGGTTAGGTTTTGTGAGAAAAGCGGGTTTTGTGTATATTTTTGCAATGTCGAATTCTTTGATTTCGGTGATGGTTAGGTTAGGTTGGGTTAGGTTTAGTGAGGTAAGCGAGTTTTGTGTATATTTTTGCAATGTCGAATTCTTTGATTTCGGTGACGGTTAGGTTGGGTTGGGTTAGGTTTGGTGAGGTTAGCGAGTTTTGTGAAAATCTAAAAAACTCGAGTTCTTTGATTTCGATGATCGTTAAGTTAGGTTGGGTTAGGTTTGGTGAGTGAAGCGAGTTTCGTGTATATTTTTGCAATGTCGAATTCATTGATTTCGGTGATGGTTCAGGCTAGGTTGGGTGAGGGTTGGTTAGGTTAGCGAGTTTTGTGTATATTTTTGCATTGTCGAATTCTTTGTTTTCGGGGATGGTTAGGTTAGGTTGGGTTAGGTTTAGTGGAGTAAGCGAGTTTTGTATATATTTTTGCAATGTCGAATTCTTTGATTTCGGTGACGGTTAGGTTGGGTTGGGTTAGGTTTGGTGAGGTTAGCGAGTTTTGTGTAAATCTTAAAAACTCGAGTTCTTTGATTTCGTTGATCGTTAAGTTAGGTTGGGTGAGGTTTGGTGAGTGAAGCAAATTTCGTGTATATTTTTGCAATGTCGAATTCTTTGATTTCGGTGATGGTTAGGTTAGGTTGGGTTAGGTTTAGTGAGGTAAGCGAGTTTTGTGTATATTTTTGCAATGTCGAATTCTTTGATTTCGGTGACGGTTAGGTTGGGTTGGGTTAGGTTTGGTGAGAATAGCGAGTTTTGTGTAAATCTAAAAAACTCGAGTTCTTTGATTTCGATGATCGTTAAGTTAGGTTGGGTTAGGTTTGGTGAGTGAAGCGATTTTCGTGTATATTTTTGCAATGTCGAATTCTTTGATTTCGGTGATGGTAAGGCTAGGTTGGGTGAGGGTTGGTTAGGTTATCGAGTTTTGTGTATATTTTTGCATTGTCGAATTCTTTGTTTTCGGTGATGGTAAGGTTAGGTTGGGTTAGGTTTAGTGAGGAAAGCGAGTTTTGTATATATTTTTGCAATGTCGAATTCTTTGATTTCGGTGACGGTTAGGTTGGGTTGGGTTAGGTTTGGTGAGGTTAGCGAGTTTTGTGTAAATCTTAAAAACTCGAGTTCTTTGATTTCGTTGATCGTAAAGTTAGGTTGGGTGAGGTTTGGTGAGTGAAGCAAATTTCGTGTATATTTTTGCAATGTCGAATTCTTTGATTTCGGTGATGGTTAGGTTAGGTTGGGTTAGGTTTAGTGAGGTAAGCGAGTTTTGTGTATATTTTTGCAATCTCGAATTCTTTGATTTCGGTGATGGTTAGGTTAGGTTGGGTTAGTTTTGGTGAGTAAAGCGAGTTTTGTTTAAATTTTAAAATCTCGAATTCTTTGATTTTGGTGATGGTTAGGTTAGGTTGGGTTAGGTTTAGTGAGGTAAGCGAGTTTTGTGTATATTTTTGCAATCTCGAATTCTTTGATTTCGGTGATGGTTAGGTTAGGTTGGGTTAGTTTTGGTGAGTAAAGCGAGTTTTGTTTAAATTTTAAAATCTCGAATTCTTTGATTTCGGTGATGGTTAGGTTAGGTTGGGTTAGGTTTAGTGAGGTAAGCGAGTTTTGTGTATATTTTTGCAATGTCGAATTCTTTGATTTCGGTGACGGTTAGGTTGGGTTGGGTTAGGTTAGGTGAGGTTAGCGAGTTTTGTGTAAATCTAAAAAACTCGAGTTCTTTGATTTCGATGATCGTTAAGTTAGGTTGGGTTAGTTTTGGTGAGTAAAGCGAGTTTTGTTTAAATTTTAAAATCTCGAATTCTTTGATTTCGGTGATGGTTAGGTTAGGTTGGGTTAGGTTTTGTGAGAAAAGCGGGTTTTGTGTATATTTTTGCATTGTCGAATTCTTTGTTTTCGGTGATAGTAAGGCTAGGTTGGGTTAGGTTTGGTGAGGTTAGCGAGTTTTGTGTATATTTTTGCATTGTCGAATTCTTTTATTTCGGTGATAGTGAGGCTAGGTTGGGTTAGGTTTGGTGAGGTTAGCGAGTTTAGTGTTTATTTTTGCAATGTCGAATTCTTTGATTTCGGTGATGGTTAGGTTAGGTTGGGTTAGATTTGGTGAGGTAAGCGGGTTTTGTGTATATTTTTGCGATGTCGAATTCTTTGATTTCGGTGATAGTTAGGCTAGGTTGGGTTAGGTTTGGTGAGGTAAGCGAGTTTTGTGTTTATTTTTAAAATGTCGAATTCTTTGATTTCGGTGATGGTTAGGTTAGGTTGGGTTAGGTTTAGTGAGGTAAGCGAGTTTTGTGTATATTTTTGCAATGTCGAATTCTTTGATTTCGGTGACGGTTAGGTTGGGTTGGGTTAGGTTTGGTGAGGTTAGCGAGTTTTGTGAAAATCTAAAAAACTCGAGTTCTTTGATTTCGATGATCGTTAAGTTAGGTTGGGTTAGGTTTGGTGAGTGAAGCGAGTTTCGTGTATATTTTTGCAATGTCGAATTCATTGATTTCGGTGATGGTTCAGGCTAGGTTGGGTGAGGGTTGGTTAGGTTTGCGAGTTTTGTGTATATTTTTGCATTGTCGAATTCTTTGTTTTCGGGGATGGTTAGGTTAGGTTGGGTTAGGTTTAGTGGAGTAAGCGAGTTTTGTATATATTTTTGCAATGTCGAATTCTTTGATTTCGGTGACGGTTAGGTTGGGTTGGGTTAGGTTTGGTGAGGTTAGCGAGTTTTGTGTAAATCTTAAAAACTCGAGTTCTTTGATTTCGTTGATCGTTAAGTTAGGTTGGGTGAGGTTTGGTGAGTGAAGCAAATTTCGTGTATATTTTTGCAATGTCGAATTCTTTGATTTCGGTGATGGTTAGGTTAGGTTGGGTTAGGTTTAGTGAGGTAAGCGAGTTTTGTGTATATTTTTGCAATGTCGAATTCTTTGATTTCGGTGACGGTTAGGTTGGGTTGGGTTAGGTTTGGTGAGGTTAGCGAGTTTTGTGTAAATCTAAAAAACTCGAGTTCTTTGATTTCGATGATCGTTAAGTTAGGTTGGGTTAGGTTTGGTGAGTGAAGCGAGTTTCGTGTATATTTTTGCAATGTCGAATTCTTTGATTTCGGTGATGGTAAGGCTAGGTTGGGTGAGGGTTGGTTAGGTTATCGAGTTTTGTGTATATTTTTGCTTTGTCGAATTCTTTGTTTTCGGTGATGGTAAGGTTAGGTTGGGTTAGGTTTAGTGAGGTAAGCGAGTTTTGTATATATTTTTGCAATGTCGAATTCTTTGATTTCGGTGACGGTTAGGTTGGGTTGGGTTAGGTTTGGTGAGGTTAGCGAGTTTTGTGTAAATCTTAAAAACTCGAGTTCTTTGATTTCGTTGATCGTAAAGTTAGGTTGGGTGAGGTTTGGTGAGTGAAGCAAATTTCGTGTATATTTTTGCAATGTCGAATTCTTTGATTTCGAAGATGGTTAGGTTAGGTTGGGTTAGATTTAGTGAGGTCAGCGAGTTTTGTGTATATTTTTGCAATCTCGAATTCTTTGATTTCGGTGATGGTTAGGTAAGTTGGGTTAGTTTTGGTGAGTAAAGCGAGTTTTGTTTAAATTTTAAAATCTCGAATTCTTTGATTTCGGTGATGGTTAGGTTAGGTTGGGTTAGGTTTAGTGAGGTAAGCGAGTTTTGTGTATATTTTTGCAATGTCGAATTCTTTGATTTCGGTGACGGTTAGGTTGGGTTGGGTTAGGTTTGGTGAGGTTAGCGAGTTTTGTGTAAATCTAAAAAACTCGAGTTCTTTGATTTCGTTGATCGTTAAGTTAGGTTGGGTGAGGTTTGGTGAGTGAAGCAAATTTCGTGTATATTTTTGCAATGTCGAATTCTTTGATTTCGGTGATGGTTAGGTTAGGTTGGGTTAGATTTAGTGAGGTAAGCGAGTTTTGTGTATATTTTTGCAATCTCGAATTCTTTGATTTCGGTGATGGTTAGGTAAGTTGGGTTAGTTTTGGTGAGTAAAGCGAGTTTTGTTTAAATTTTAAAATCTCGAATTCTTTGATTTCGGTGATGGTTAGGTTAGGTTAAGTTAGATTTAGTGAGGTAAGCGAGTTTTGTGTATATTTTTGCAATCTCGAATTCTTTGATTTCGGTGATGGTTAGGTAAGTTGGGTTAGTTTTGGTGAGTAAAGCGAGTTTTGTTTAAATTTTAAAATCTCGAATTCTTTGATTTCGGTGATGGTTAGGTTAGGTTGGGTTAGGTTTTGTGAGAAAAGCGGGTTTTGTGTATATTTTTGCATTGTCGAATTCTTTGTTTTCGGTGATAGTAAGGCTAGGTTGGGTTAGGTTTGGTGAGGTTAGCGAGTTTTGTGTATATTTTTGCATTGTCGAATTCTTTTATTTCGGTGATAGTGAGGCTAGGTTGGGTTAGGTTTGGTGAGGTTAGCGAGTTTAGTGTTTATTTTTGCAATGTCGAATTCTTTGATTTCGGTGATGGTTAGGTTAGGTTGGGTTAGATTTGGTGAGGTAAGCGGGTTTTGTGTATATTTTTGCGATGTCGAATTCTTTGATTTCGGTGATAGTTAGGCTAGGTTGGGTTAGGTTTGGTGAGGTAAGCGAGTTTTGTGTTTATTTTTAAAATGTCGAATTCTTTGATTTCGGTGATGGTTAGGTTAGGTTGGGTTAGGTTAAGTGAGGTAAGCGAGTTTTGTGTATATTTTTGCAATGTCGAATTCTTTGATTTCGGTGACGGTTAGGTTGGGTTGGGTTAGGTTTGGTGAGGTTAGCGAGTTTTGTGAAAATCTAAAAAACTCGAGTTCTTTGATTTCGATGATCGTTAAGTTAGGTTGGGTTAGGTTTGGTGAGTGAAGCGAGTTTCGTGTATATTTTTGCAATGTCGAATTCTTTGATTTCGGTGATGGTAAGGCTAGGTTGGGTGAGGGTTGGTTAGGTTAGCGAGTTTTGTGTATATTTTTGCATTGTCGAATTCTTTGTTTTCGGTGATGGTAAGGTTAGGTTGGGTTAGGTTTAGTGAGGTAAGCGAGTTTTGTATATATTTTTGCAATGTCGAATTCTTTGATTTCGGTGACGGTTAGGTTGGGTTGGGTTAGGTTTGGTGAGGTTAGCGAGTTTTGTGTAAATCTTAAAAACTCGAGTTCTTTGATTTCGTTGATCGTAAAGTTAGGTTGGGTGAGGTTTGGTGAGTGAAGCAAATTTCGTGTATATTTTTGCAATGTCGAATTCTTTGATTTCGGTGATGGTTAGGTTAGGTTGGGTTAGGTTTAGTGAGGTAAGCGAGTTTTGTGTATATTTTTGCAATCTCGAATTCTTTGATTTCGGTGATGGTTAGGTTAGGTTGGGTTAGTTTTGGTGAGTAAAGCGAGTTTTGTTTAAATTTTAAAATCTCGAATTCTTTGATTTCGGTGATGGTTAGGTTAGGTTGGGTTAGGTTTTGTGAGAAAAGCGGGTTTTGTGTATATTTTTGCATTGTCGAATTCTTTGTTTTCGGTGATAGTAAGGCTAGGTTGGGTTAGGTTTGGTGAGGTTAGCGAGTTTTGTGTATATTTTTGCATTGTCGAATTCTTTTATTTCGGTGATAGTGAGGCTAGGTTGGGTTAGGTTTGGTGAGGTTAGCGAGTTTAGTGTTTATTTTTGCAATGTCGAATTCTTTGATTTCGGTGATGGTTAGGTTAGGTTGGGTTAGATTTGGTGAGGTAAGCGGGTTTTGTGTATATTTTTGCGATGTCGAATTCTTTGATTTCGGTGATAGTTAGGCTAGGTTGGGTTAGGTTTGGTGAGGTAAGCGAGTTTTGTGTTTATTTTTAAAATGTCGAATTCTTTGATTTCGGTGATGGTTAGGTTAGGTTGGGTTAGGTTTCGTGAGGTAAGCGAGTTTTGTGTATATTTTTGCAATGTCGAATTCTTTGATTTCGGTGACGGTTAGGTTGGGTTGGGTTAGGTTTGGTGAGGTTAGCGAGTTTTGTGAAAATCTAAAAAACTCGAGTTCTTTGATTTCGATGATCGTTAAGTTAGGTTGGGTTAGGTTTGGTGAGTGAAGCGAGTTTCGTGTATATTTTTGCAATGTCGAATTCATTGATTTCGGTGATGGTTCAGGCTAGGTTGGGTGAGGGTTGGTTAGGTTAGCGAGTTTTGTGTATATTTTTGCATTGTCGAATTCTTTGTTTTCGGGGATGGTTAGGTTAGGTTGGGTTAGGTTTAGTGGAGTAAGCGAGTTTTGTATATATTTTTGCAATGTCGAATTCTTTGATTTCGGTGACGGTTAGGTTGGGTTGGGTTAGGTTTGGTGAGGTTAGCGAGTTTTGTGTAAATCTTAAAAACTCGAGTTCTTTGATTTCGTTGATCGTTAAGTTAGGTTGGGTGAGGTTTGGTGAGTGAAGCAAATTTCGTGTATATTTTTGCAATGTCGAATTCTTTGATTTCGGTGATGGTTAGGTTAGGTTAGGTTAGGTTTAGTGAGGTAAGCGAGTTTTGTGTATATTTTTGCAATGTCGAATTCTTTGATTTCGGTGACGGTTAGGTTGGGTTGGGTTAGGTTTGGTGAGGTTAGCGAGTTTTGTGTAAATCTAAAAAACTCGAGTTCTTTGATTTCGATGATCGTTAAGTTAGGTTGGGTTAGGTTTGGTGAGTGAAGCGAGTTTCGTGTATATTTTTGCAATGTCGAATTCTTTGATTTCGGTGATGGTAAGGCTAGGTTGGGTGAGGGTTGGTTAGGTTATCGAGTTTTGTGTATATTTTTGCTTTGTCGAATTCTTTGTTTTCGGTGATGGTAAGGTTAGGTTGGGTTAGGTTTAGTGAGGTAAGCGAGTTTTGTATATATTTTTGCAATGTCGAATTCTTTGATTTCGGTGACGGTTAGGTTGGGTTGGGTTAGGTTTGGTGAGGTTAGCGAGTTTTGTGTAAATCTTAAAAACTCGAGTTCTTTGATTTCGTTGATCGTCAAGTTAGGTTGGGTGAGGTTTGGTGAGTGAAGCAAATTTCGTGTATATTTTTGCAATGTCGAATTCTTTGATTTCGGTGATGGTTAGGTTAGGTTGGGTTAGGTTTAGTGAGGTAAGCGAGTTTTATGTATATTTTTGAAATCTCGAATTCTTTGATTTCGGTGATGGTTAGGTTAGGTTGGGTTAGTTTTGGTGAGTAAAGCGAGTTTTGTTTAAATTTTAAAATCTCGAATTCTTTGATTTTGGTGATGGTTAGGTTAGGTTGGGTTAGGTTTTGTGAGAAAAGCGGGTTTTGTGTATATTTTTGCAATGTCGAATTCTTTGATTTCGGTGATGGTTAGGTTAGGTTGGGTTAGGTTTAGTGAGGTAAGCGAGTTTTGTGTATATTTTTGCAATGTCGAATTCTTTGATTTCGGTGACGGTTAGGTTGGGTTGGGTTAGGTTTGGTGAGGTTAGCGAGTTTTGTGAAAATCTAAAAAACTCGAGTTCTTTGATTTCGATGATCGTTAAGTTAGGTTGGGTTAGGTTTGGTGAGTGAAGCGAGTTTCGTGTATATTTTTGCAATGTCGAATTCATTGATTTCGGTGATGGTTCAGGCTAGGTTGGGTGAGGGTTGGTTAGGTTAGCGAGTTTTGTGTATATTTTTGCATTGTCGAATTCTTTGTTTTCGGGGATGGTTAGGTTAGGTTGGGTTAGGTTTAGTGGAGTAAGCGAGTTTTGTATATATTTTTGCAATGTCGAATTCTTTGATTTCGGTGACGGTTAGGTTGGGTTGGGTTAGGTTTGGTGAGGTTAGCGAGTTTTGTGTAAATCTTAAAAACTCGAGTTCTTTGATTTCGTTGATCGTTAAGTTAGGTTGGGTGAGGTTTGGTGAGTGAAGCAAATTTCGTGTATATTTTTGCAATGTCGAATTCTTTGATTTCGGTGATGGTTAGGTTAGGTTGGGTTAGGTTTAGTGAGGTAAGCGAGTTTTGTGTATATTTTTGCAATGTCGAATTCTTTGATTTCGGTGACGGTTAGGTTGGGTTGGGTTAGGTTTGGTGAGAATAGCGAGTTTTGTGTAAATCTAAAAAACTCGAGTTCTTTGATTTCGATGATCGTTAAGTTAGGTTGGGTTAGGTTTGGTGAGTGAAGCGAGTTTCGTGTATATTTTTGCAATGTCGAATTCTTTGATTTCGGTGATGGTAAGGCTAGGTTGGGTGAGGGTTGGTTAGGTTATCGAGTTTTGTGTATATTTTTGCATTGTCGAATTCTTTGTTTTCGGTGATGGTAAGGTTAGGTTGGGTTAGGTTTAGTGAGGAAAGCGAGTTTTGTATATATTTTTGCAATGTCGAATTCTTTGATTTCGGTGACGGTTAGGTTGGGTTGGGTTAGGTTTGGTGAGGTTAGCGAGTTTTGTGTAAATCTTAAAAACTCGAGTTCTTTGATTTCGTTGATCGTAAAGTTAGGTTGGGTGAGGTTTGGTGAGTGAAGCAAATTTCGTGTATATTTTTGCAATGTCGAATTCTTTGATTTCGGTGATGGTTAGGTTAGGTTGGGTTAGGTTTAGTGAGGTAAGCGAGTTTTGTGTATATTTTTGCAATCTCGAATTCTTTGATTTCGGTGATGGTTAGGTTAGGTTGGGTTAGTTTTGGTGAGTAAAGCGAGTTTTGTTTAAATTTTAAAATCTCGAATTCTTTGATTTTGGTGATGGTTAGGTTAGGTTGGGTTAGGTTTTGTGAGAAAAGCGGGTTTTGTGTATATTTTTGCAATGTCGAATTCTTTGATTTCGGTGATGGTAAGGCTAGGTTGGGTGAGGGTTGGTTAGGTTATCGAGTTTTGTGTATATTTTTGCATTGTCGAATTCTTTGTTTTCGGTGATGGTAAGGTTAGGTTGGGTTAGGTTTAGTGAGGTAAGCGAGTTTTGTATATATTTTTGCAATGTCGAATTCTTTGATTTCGGTGACGGTTAGGTTGGGTTGGGTTAGGTTTGGTGAGGTAAGCGAGTTTTGTGTAAATCTTAAAAACTCGAGTTCTTTGATTTCGTTGATCGTAAAGTTAGGTTGGGTGAGGTTTGGTGAGTGAAGCAAATTTCGTGTATATTTTTGCAATGTTGAATTCTTTGATTTCGGTGATGGTTAGGTTAGGTTGGGTTAGGTTTAGTGAGGTAAGCGAGTTTTGTGTATATTTTTGCAATCTCGAATTCTTTGATTTCGGTGATGGTTAGGTTAGGTTGGGTTAGTTTTGGTGAGTAAAGCGAGTTTTGTTTAAATTTTAAAATCTCGAATTCTTTGATTTCGGTGATGGTTAGGTTAGGTTGGGTTAGGTTTAGTGAGGTAAGCGAGTTTTGTGTATATTTTTGCAATGTCGAATTCTTTGATTTCGGTGACGGTTAGGTTGGGTTGGGTTAGGTTTGGTGAGGTTAGCGAGTTTTGTGAAAATCTAAAAAACTCGAGTTCTTTGATTTCGATGATCGTTAAGTTAGGTTGGGTTAGGTTTGGTGAGTGAAGCGAGTTTCGTGTATATTTTTGCAATGTCGAATTCATTGATTTCGGTGATGGTTCAGGCTAGGTTGGGTGAGGGTTGGTTAGGTTAGCGAGTTTTGTGTATATTTTTGCATTGTCGAATTCTTTGTTTTCGGGGATGGTTAGGTTAGGTTGGGTTAGGTTTAGTGGAGTAAGCGAGTTTTGTATATATTTTTGCAATGTCGAATTCTTTGATTTCGGTGACGGTTAGGTTGGGTTGGGTTAGGTTTGGTGAGGTTAGCGAGTTTTGTGTAAATCTTAAAAACTCGAGTTCTTTGATTTCGTTGATCGTTAAGTTAGGTTGGGTGAGGTTTGGTGAGTGAAGCAAATTTCGTGTATATTTTTGCAATGTCGAATTCTTTGATTTCGGTGATGGTTAGGTTAGGTTGGGTTAGGTTTAGTGAGGTAAGCGAGTTTTGTGTATATTTTTGCAATGTCGAATTCTTTGATTTCGGTGACGGTTAGGTTGGGTTGGGTTAGGTTTGGTGAGGTTAGCGAGTTTTGTGAAAATCTAAAAAACTCGAGTTCTTTGATTTCGATGATCGTTAAGTTAGGTTGGGTTAGGTTTGGTGAGTGAAGCGAGTTTCGTGTATATTTTTGCAATGTCGAATTCATTGATTTCGGTGATGGTTCAGGCTAGGTTGGGTGAGGGTTGGTTAGGTTAGCGAGTTTTGTGTATATTTTTGCATTGTCGAATTCTTTGTTTTCGGGGATGGTTAGGTTAAGTTGGGTTAGGTTTAGTGGAGTAAGCGAGTTTTGTATATATTTTTGCAATGTCGAATTCTTTGATTTCGGTGACGGTTAGGTTGGGTTGGGTTAGGTTTGGTGAGGTTAGCGAGTTTTGTGTAAATCTTAAAAACTCGAGTTCTTTGATTTCGTTGATCGTTAAGTAAGGTTGGGTGAGGTTTGGTGAGTGAAGCAAATTTCGTGTATATTTTTGCAATGTCGAATTCTTTGATTTCGGTGATGGTTAGGTTAGGTTGGGTTAGGTTTAGTGAGGTAAGCGAGTTTTGTGTATATTTTTGCAATGTCGAATTCTTTGATTTCGGTGACGGTTAGGTTGGGTTGGGTTAGGTTTGGTGAGAATAGCGAGTTTTGTGTAAATCTAAAAAACTCGAGTTCTTTGATTTCGATGATCGTTAAGTTAGGTTGGGTTAGGTTTGGTGAGTGAAGCGAGTTTCGTGTATATTTTTGCAATGTCGAATTCTTTGATTTCGGTGATGGTAAGGCTAGGTTGGGTGAGAGTTGGTTAGGTTATCGAGTTTTGTGTATATTTTTGCATTGTCGAATTCTTTGTTTTCGGTGATGGTAAGGTTAGGTTGGGTTAGGTTTAGTGAGGAAAGCGAGTTTTGTATATATTTTTGCAATGTCGAATTCTTTGATTTCGGTGACGGTTAGGTTGGGTTGGGTTAGGTTTGGTGAGGTTAGCGAGTTTTGTGTAAATCTTAAAAACTCGAGTTCTTTGATTTCGTTGATGGTTAGGTTAGGTTGGGTGAGGTTTGGTGAGTGAAGCAAATTTCGTGTATATTTTTGCAATGTCGAATTCTTTGATTTCGGTGATGGTTAGGTTAGGTTGGGTTAGGTTTAGTGAGGTAAGCGAGTTTTGTGTATATTTTTGCAATCTCGAATTCTTTGATTTCGGTGATGGTTAGGTTAGGTTGGGTTAGTTTTGGTGAGTAAAGCGAGTTTTGTTTAAATTTTAAAATCTCGAATTCTTTGATTTTGGTGATGGTTAGGTTAGGTTGGGTTAGGTTTTGTGAGAAAAGCGGGTTTTGTGTATATTTTTGCAATGTCGAATTCTTTGATTTCGGTGATGGTAAGGCTAGGTTGGGTGAGGGTTGGTTAGGTTATCGAGTTTTGTGTATATTTTTGCATTGTCGAATTCTTTGTTTTCGGTGATGGTAAGGTTAGGTTGGGTTAGGTTTAGTGAGGTAAGCAAGTTTTGTATATATTTTTGCAATGTCGAATTCTTTGATTTCGGTGACGGTTAGGTTGGGTTGGGTTAGGTTTGGTGAGGTTAGCGAGTTTTGTGTAAATCTTAAAAACTCGAGTTCTTTGATTTCGTTGATCGTAAAGTTAGGTTGGGTGAGGTTTGGTGAGTGAAGCAAATTTCGTGTATATTTTTGCAATGTCGAATTCTTTGATTTCGGTGATGGTTAGGTTAGGTTGGGTTAGTTTTGGTGAGTAAAGCGAGTTTTGTTTAAATTTTAAAATCTCGAATTCTTTGATTTTGGTGATGGTTAGGTTAGGTTGGGTTAGGTTTTGTGAGAAAAGCGGGTTTTGTGTATATTTTTGCAATGTCGAATTCTTTGATTTCGGTGATGGTAAGGCTAGGTTGGGTGAGGGTTGGTTAGGTTATCGAGTTTTGTGTATATTTTTGCATTGTCGAATTCTTTGTTTTCGGTGATGGTAAGGTTAGGTTGGGTTAGGTTTAGTGAGGTAAGCGAGTTTTGTATATATTTTTGCAATGTCGAATTCTTTGATTTCGGTGACGGTTAGGTTGGGTTGGGTTAGGTTTGGTGAGGTAAGCGAGTTTTGTGTAAATCTTAAAAACTCGAGTTCTTTGATTTCGTTGATCGTAAAGTTAGGTTGGGTGAGGTTTGGTGAGTGAAGCAAATTTCGTGTATATTTTTGCAATGTTGAATTCTTTGATTTCGGTGATGGTTAGGTTAGGTTGGGTTAGGTTTAGTGAGGTAAGCGAGTTTTGTGTATATTTTTGCAATCTCGAATTCTTTGATTTCGGTGATGGTTAGGTTAGGTTGGGTTAGTTTTGGTGAGTAAAGCGAGTTTTGTTTAAATTTTAAAATCTCGAATTCTTTGATTTCGGTGATGGTTAGGTTAGGTTGGGTTAGGTTTAGTGAGGTAAGCGAGTTTTGTGTATATTTTTGCAATGTCGAATTCTTTGATTTCGGTGACGGTTAGGTTGGGTTGGGTTAGGTTTGGTGAGGTTAGCGAGTTTTGTGAAAATCTAAAAAACTCGAGTTCTTTGATTTCGATGATCGTTAAGTTAGGTTGGGTTAGGTTTGGTGAGTGAAGCGAGTTTCGTGTATATTTTTGCAATGTCGAATTCATTGATTTCGGTGATGGTTCAGGCTAGGTTGGGTGAGGGTTGGTTAGGTTAGCGAGTTTTGTGTATATTTTTGCATTGTCGAATTCTTTGTTTTCGGGGATGGTTAGGTTAGGTTGGGTTAGGTTTAGTGGAGTAAGCGAGTTTTGTATATATTTTTGCAATGTCGAATTCTTTGATTTCGGTGACGGTTAGGTTGGGTTGGGTTAGGTTTGGTGAGGTTAGCGAGTTTTGTGTAAATCTTAAAAACTCGAGTTCTTTGATTTCGTTGATCGTTAAGTTAGGTTGGGTGAGGTTTGGTGAGTGAAGCAAATTTCGTGTATATTTTTGCAATGTCGAATTCTTTGATTTCGGTGATGGTTAGGTTAGGTTGGGTTAGGTTTAGTGAGGTAAGCGAGTTTTGTGTATATTTTTGCAATGTCGAATTCTTTGATTTCGGTGACGGTTAGGTTGGGTTGGGTTAGGTTTGGTGAGGTTAGCGAGTTTTGTGAAAATCTAAAAAACTCGAGTTCTTTGATTTCGATGATCGTTAAGTTAGGTTGGGTTAGGTTTGGTGAGTGAAGCGAGTTTCGTGTATATTTTTGCAATGTCGAATTCATTGATTTCGGTGATGGTTCAGGCTAGGTTGGGTGAGGGTTGGTTAGGTTAGCGAGTTTTGTGTATATTTTTGCATTGTCGAATTCTTTGTTTTCGGGGATGGTTAGGTTAAGTTGGGTTAGGTTTAGTGGAGTAAGCGAGTTTTGTATATATTTTTGCAATGTCGAATTCTTTGATTTCGGTGACGGTTAGGTTGGGTTGGGTTAGGTTTGGTGAGGTTAGCGAGTTTTGTGTAAATCTTAAAAACTCGAGTTCTTTGATTTCGTTGATCGTTAAGTAAGGTTGGGTGAGGTTTGGTGAGTGAAGCAAATTTCGTGTATATTTTTGCAATGTCGAATTCTTTGATTTCGGTGATGGTTAGGTTAGGTTGGGTTAGGTTTAGTGAGGTAAGCGAGTTTTGTGTATATTTTTGCAATGTCGAATTCTTTGATTTCGGTGACGGTTAGGTTGGGTTGGGTTAGGTTTGGTGAGAATAGCGAGTTTTGTGTAAATCTAAAAAACTCGAGTTCTTTGATTTCGATGATCGTTAAGTTAGGTTGGGTTAGGTTTGGTGAGTGAAGCGAGTTTCGTGTATATTTTTGCAATGTCGAATTCTTTGATTTCGGTGATGGTAAGGCTAGGTTGGGTGAGAGTTGGTTAGGTTATCGAGTTTTGTGTATATTTTTGCATTGTCGAATTCTTTGTTTTCGGTGATGGTAAGGTTAGGTTGGGTTAGGTTTAGTGAGGAAAGCGAGTTTTGTATATATTTTTGCAATGTCGAATTCTTTGATTTCGGTGACGGTTAGGTTGGGTTGGGTTAGGTTTGGTGAGGTTAGCGAGTTTTGTGTAAATCTTAAAAACTCGAGTTCTTTGATTTCGTTGATGGTTAGGTTAGGTTGGGTGAGGTTTGGTGAGTGAAGCAAATTTCGTGTATATTTTTGCAATGTCGAATTCTTTGATTTCGGTGATGGTTAGGTTAGGTTGGGTTAGGTTTAGTGAGGTAAGCGAGTTTTGTGTATATTTTTGCAATCTCGAATTCTTTGATTTCGGTGATGGTTAGGTTAGGTTGGGTTAGTTTTGGTGAGTAAAGCGAGTTTTGTTTAAATTTTAAAATCTCGAATTCTTTGATTTTGGTGATGGTTAGGTTAGGTTGGGTTAGGTTTTGTGAGAAAAGCGGGTTTTGTGTATATTTTTGCAATGTCGAATTCTTTGATTTCGGTGATGGTAAGGCTAGGTTGGGTGAGGGTTGGTTAGGTTATCGAGTTTTGTGTATATTTTTGCATTGTCGAATTCTTTGTTTTCGGTGATGGTAAGGTTAGGTTGGGTTAGGTTTAGTGAGGTAAGCAAGTTTTGTATATATTTTTGCAATGTCGAATTCTTTGATTTCGGTGACGGTTAGGTTGGGTTGGGTTAGGTTTGGTGAGGTTAGCGAGTTTTGTGTAAATCTTAAAAACTCGAGTTCTTTGATTTCGTTGATCGTAAAGTTAGGTTGGGTGAGGTTTGGTGAGTGAAGCAAATTTCGTGTATATTTTTGCAATGTCGAATTCTTTGATTTCGGTGATGGTTAGGTTAGGTTGGGTTAGGTTTAGTGAGGTAAGCGAGTTTTGTGTATATTTTTGCAATCTCGAATTCTTTGATTTCGGTGATGGTTAGGTTAGGTTGGGTTAGTTTTGGTGAGTAAAGCGAGTTTTGTTTAAATTTTAAAATCTCGAATTCTTTGATTTTGGTGATGGTTAGGTTAGGTTGGGTTAGGTTTTGTGAGAAAAGCGGGTTTTGTGTATATTTTTGCAATGTCGAATTCTTTGATTTCGGTGATAGTTAGGCTCGGTCGGGTTAGGTTTGGTGAGGTAAGCGAGTTTTGTGTTTATTTTTAAAATGTCGAATTCTTTGATTTCGGTGACGGTTAGGTTGGGTTGGGTTAGGTTTGGTGAGGTTAGCGAGTTTTGTGAAAATCTTACAATCTCGAACTCTTTGATTTCGGTGACGGTTAGGTTGGGTTGGGTTAAGTTTGGTGAGGTTAGCGAGTTTTGCGTATATTTTTGCATTGTCGAATTCTTTGACTTCGGTGATAGTTAGGCTTAGTTGGGTTAGGTTTGGTGAGGTAAGCGAGTTTTGTGTATATTTTTGCATTGTCGAATTCTTTTATTTCGGTGATAGTAGGGCTAGGTTGGGTTAGGTTTGGTGAGGTTAGCGAGTTTTGTGTATATTTTTGCATTGTCGAATTCTTTTATTTCGGTGATAGTGAGGCTAGGTTGGGTTAGGTTTTGTGAGGTTAGCGAGTTTTGTGTTTATTTTTGCAATGTCGAATTCTTTGATTTCGGTGATAGGGAGGCTAGGTTGGGTTAGGTTTGGTGAGGTTAGCGAGTTTTGTGTTTATTTTTGCAATGTCGAATTCTTTGTTTTCGGTGATGGTTAGGTTAGGTTGGGTTAGGTTTAGTGAGGTTAGCGAGTTTTGTATATATTTTTGCAATGTCGAATTCTTTGATTTCGGTGACGGTTAGGTTGGGTTGGGTTAGGTTTGGTGAGGTTAGCGAGTTTTGTGTAAATCTTAAAAACTCGAGTTCTTTGATTTCGTTGATCGTTAAGTTAGTTTGTGTGAGGTTTGGTGAGTAAAGCGAATTTCGTGTATATTTTTGCAATGTCGAATTCTTTGATTTCGGTGATGGTTAGGTTAGGTTGGGTTAGTTTTGGTGAGTAAAACGAGTTTTGTTTAAATTTTAAAATCTCGAATTCTTTGATTTCGGTGATGGTTAGGTTAGGTTGGGTTAGGTTTTGTGAGAAAAGCGGGTTTTGTGTATATTTTTGCATTGTCGAATTCTTTGTTTTCGGTGATAGTAAGGCTAGGTTGGGTTAGGTTTGGTGAGGTTAGCGAGTTTTGTGTATATTTTTGCATTGTCGAATTCTTTTATTTCGGTGATAGTGAGGCTAGGTTGGGTTAGGTTTGGTGAGGTTAGCGAGTTTTGTGTTTATTTTTGCAATGTCGAATTCTTTGACTTCGGTGATAGTTAGGCTTGGTTGGGTTAGGTTTGGTGAGGTAAGCGAGTTTTGTGTATATTTTTGCGATGTCGAATTCTTTGATTTCGGTGATAGTTAGGCTAGGTTGGGTTAGGTTTGGTGAGGTAAGCGAGTTTTGTGTTTATTTTTAAAATGTCGAATTCTTTGATTTCGGTGATGGTTAGGTTAGGTTGGGTTAGGTTTAGTGAGGTAAGCGAGTTTTGTGTATATTTTTGCAATGTCGAATTCTTTGATTTCGGTGACGGTTAGGTTGGGTTGGGTTAAGTTTGGTGAGGTTAGCGAGTTTTGTGTATATTTTTGCATTGTCGAATTCTTTGACTTCGGTGATAGTTAGGCTTGGTTGGGTTAGGTTTGGTGAGGTAAGCGAGTTTTGTGTATATTTTTGCATTGTCGAATTCTTTTATTTCGGTGATAGTAGGGCTAGGTTGGGTTAGGTTTGGTGAGGTTAGCGAGTTTTGTGTATATTTTTGCGATGTCGAATTCTTTGATTTCGGTGATAGTTAGGTTAGGTTGGGTTAGTTTTGGTGAGTAAAGCGAGTTTTATTTAAATTTTAAAATCTCGAATTCTTTGATTTCGGTGATGGTTAGGTTAGGTTGGGTTAGGTTTTGTGAGAAAAGCGGGTTTTGTGTATATTTTTGCATTGTCGAATTCTTTGTTTTCGGTGATAGTAAGGCTAGGTTGGGTTAGGTTTGGTGAGGTTAGCGAGTTTTGTGTATATTTTTGCATTGTCGAATTCTTTTATTTCGGTGATAGTGAGGCTAGGTTGGGTTAGGTTTGGTGAGGTTAGCGAGTTTTGTGTATATTTTTGCGATGTCGAATTCTTTGATTTCGGTGATAGTTAGGCTAGGTTGGGTTAGGTTTGGTGAGGTTAGCGAGTTTTGTGTTTATTTTTAAAATGTCGAATTCTTTGATTTCGGTGATGGTTAGGTTAGGTTGGGTTAGGTTTAGTGAGGTAAGCGAGTTTTGTGTATATTTTTGCAATCTCGAATTCTTTGATTTCGGTGATGGTTAGGTTAGGTTGGGTTAGATTTGGTGAGGTAAGCGGGTTTTGTGTATATTTTTGCGATGTCGAATTCTTTGATTTCGGTGATAGTTAGGCTAGGTTGGGTTAGGTTTGGTGAGGTAAGCGAGTTTTGTGTTTATTTTTTAAATGTCGAATTCTTTGATTTCGGTGATGGTTAGGTTAGGTTGGGTTAGGTTTAGTGAGGTAAGCGAGTTTTGTGTATATTTTTGCAATGTCGAATTCTTTGATTTCGGTGACGGTTAGGTTGGGTTGGGTTAGGTTTGGTGAGGTAAGCGAGTTTTGTGTATATTTTTGCATTGTCGAATTCTTTTATTTCGGTGATAGTAGGTCTAGGTTGGGTTAGGTTTGGTGAGGTTAGCGAGTTTTGTGTATATTTTTGCGATGTCGAATTCTTTGATTTCGGTGATAGTTAGGTTAGGTTGGGTTAGTTTTGGTGAGTAAAGCGAGTTTTATTTAAATTTTAAAATCTCGAATTCTTTGATTTCGGTGATGGTTAGGTTAGGTTGGGTTAGGTTTTGTGAGAAAAGCGGGTTTTGTGTATATTTTTGCATTGTCGAATTCTTTGTTTTCGGTGATAGTAAGGCTAGGTTGGGTTAGGTTTGGTGAGGTTAGCGAGTTTTGTGTATATTTTTGCATTGTCGAATTCTTTTATTTCGGTGATAGTGAGGCTAGGTTGGGTTAGGTTTGGTGAGGTTAGCGAGTTTTGTGTATATTTTTGCGATGTCGAATTCTTTGATTTCGGTGAAAATGAGGCTAGGTTGGGTTAGGTTTGGTGAGGTTAGCGAGTTTTGTGTTTATTTTTAAAATGTCGAATTCTTTGATTTCGGTGATAGTTAGGTTAGGTTGGGTTAGGTTAAGTGAGGTAAGCGAGTTTTGTGTATATTTTTGCAATCTCGAATTCTTTGATTTCGGTGATGGTTAGGTTAGGTTGGGTTAGTTTTGGTGAGTAAAGCGAGTTTTGTTTAAATTTTAAAATCTCGAATTCTTTGATTTCGGTGATGGTTAGGTTAGGTTGGGTTAGGTTTAGTGAGGTAAGCGAGTTTTGTGTATATTTATGCAATGTCGAATTCTTTGATTTCGGTGACGGTTAGGTAGGGTTGGGTTAGGTTTGGTGAGGTTAGCGAGTTTTGTGAAAATCTAAAAAACTCGAGTTCTTTGATTTCGATGATCGTTAAGTTAGGTTGGGTTAGGTTTGGTGAGTGAAGCGAGTTTCGTGTATATTTTTGCAATGTCGAATTCTTTGATTTCGGTGATGGTAAGGCTAGGTTGGGTGAGGGTTGGTTAGGTTAGCGAGTTTTGTGTATATTTTTGCATTGTCGAATTCTTTGTTTTCGGTGATAGTGAGGCTAGGTTGGGTTAGGTTTTGTGAGGTTAGCGAGTTTTGTGTTTATTTTTGCAATGTCGAATTCTTTGATTTCGGTGATAGGGAGGCTAGGTTGGGTTAGGTTTGGTGAGGTTAGCGAGTTTTGTGTTTATTTTTGCAATGTCGAATTCTTTGATTTCGGTGATAGTTAGGCTAGGTCGGGTTAGGTTTGGTGAGGTAAGCGAGTTTTGTGTTTATTTTTAAAATGTCGAATTCTTTGATTTCGGTGATGGTTAGGTTAGGTTGGGTTAGGTTTAGTGAGGTAAGCGAGTTTTGTGTATATTTTTGCAATGTCGAATTCTTTGATTTCGGTGACGGTTAGGTTGGGTTGGGTTAGGTTTGGTAAGGTTAGCGAGTTTTGTGAAAATCTTACAATCTCGAACTCTTTGATTTCGGTGACGGTTAGGTTGGGTTGGGTTAAGTTTGGTGAGGTTAGCGAGTTTTGCGTATATTTTTGCATTGTCGAATTCTTTGACTTCGGTGATAGTTAGGCTTAGTTGGGTTAGGTTTGGTGAGGTAAGCGAGTTTTGTGTATATTTTTGCATTGTCGAATTCTTTTATTTCGGTGATAGTAGGGCTAGGTTGGGTTAGGTTTGGTGAGGTTAGCGAGTTTTGTGTATATTTTTGCATTGTCGAATTCTTTTATTTCGGTGATAGTGAGGCTAGGTTGGGTTAGGTTTTGTGAGGTTAGAGAGTTTTGTGTTTATTTTTGCAATGTCGAATTCTTTGATTTCGGTGATAGGGAGGCTAGGTTGGGTTAGGTTTGGTGAGGTTAGCGAGTTTTGTGTTTATTTTTGCAATGTCGAATTCTTTGATTTCGGTGATGGTTAGGTTAGGTTGGGTTAGATTTGGTGAGGTAAGCGGGTTTTGTGTATATTTTTGCGATGTCGAATTCTTTGATTTCGGTGATAGTTAGGCTAGGTCGGGTTAGGTTTGGTGAGGTAAGCGAGTTTTGTGTTTATTTTTAAAATGTCGAATTCTTTGATTTCGGTGATGGTTAGGTTAGGTTGGGTTAGGTTTAGTGAGGTAAGCGAGTTTTGTGTATATTTTTGCAATGTCGAATTCTTTGATTTCGGTGACGGTTAGGTTGGGTTGGGTTAGGTTTGGTGAGGTTAGCGAGTTTTGTGAAAATCTTACAATCTCGAACTCTTTGATTTCGGTGACGGTTAGGTTGGGTTGGGTTAAGTTTGGTGAGGTTAGCGAGTTTTGTGTATATTTTTGCATTGTCGAATTCTTTTATTTCGGTGATAGTAGGGCTAGGTTGGGTTAGGTTTGGTGAGGTTAGCGAGTTTTGTGTATATTTTTGCAATGTCGAATTCTTTGATTTCGGTGACGGTTAGGTTGGGTTGGGTTAGGTTTGGTGAGGTTAGCGAGTTTTGTGTAAATCTTAAAAACTCGAGTTCTTTGATTTCGTTGATCGTTAAGTTAGGTTGTGTGAGGTTTGGTGAGTGAAGCAAATTTCGTGTATATTTTTGCAATGTCGAATTCTTTGATTTCGGTGACGGTTAGGTTGGGTTGGGTTAGGTTTGGTGAGGTTAGCGAGTTTTGTGAAAATCTTACAATCTCGAACTCTTTGATTTCGGTGACGGTTAGGTTGGGTTGGGTTAAGTTTGGTGAGGTTAGCGAGTTTTGTGTATATTTTTGCATTGTCGAATTCTTTGACTTCGGTGATAGTTAGGCTTGGTTGGGTTAGGTTTGGTGAGGTAAGCGAGTTTTGTGTTTATTTTTAAAATGTCGAATTCTTTGATTTCGGTGATGGTTAGGTTAGGTTAGGTTAGGTTTAGTGAGGTAAGCGAGTTTTGTGTATATTTTTGCAATGTCGAATTCTTTGATTTCGGTGACGGTTAGGTTGGGTTGGGTTAGGTTTGGTGAGGTTAGCGAGTTTTGTGTAAATCTAAAAAACTCGAGTTCTTTGATTTCGATGATCGTTAAGTTAGGTTGGGTTAGGTTTGGTGAGTGAAGCGAGTTTCGTGTATATTTTTGCAATGTCGAATTCATTGATTTCGGTGATGGTAAGGCTAGGTTGGGTGAGGGTTGGTTAGGTTAGCGAGTTTTGTGTATATTTTTGCATTGTCGAATTCTTTGTTTTCGGGGATGGTTAGGTTAGGTTGGGTTAGGTTTAGTGGAGTAAGCGAGTTTTGTATATATTTTTGCAATGTCGAATTCTTTGATTTCGGTGACAGTTAGGTTGGGTTGGGTTAGGTTTGGTGAGGTTAGCGAGTTTTGTGTAAATCTTAAAAACTCGAGTTCTTTGATTTCGTTGATCGTTAAGTTAGGTTGGGTGAGGTTTGGTGAGTGAAGCAAATTTCGTGTATATTTTTGCAATGTCGAATTCTTTGATTTCGGTGATGGTTAGGTTAGGTTGGGCTAGGTTTAGTGAAGTAAGCGAGTTTTGTGTATATTTTTGCAATGTCGAATTCTTTGATTTCGGTGACGGTAAGGTTGGGTTGGGTTAGGTTTCGTGAGGTAAGCGAGTTTTGTGAAAATCTTACAATCTCGAACTCTTTGATTTCGGTGACGGTTAGGTTGGGTTGGGTTAAGTTTGGTGAGGTTAGCGAGTTTTGTGTATATTTTTGCATTGTCGATTTCTTTGTTTTCGGTGATGGTTAGGTTAGGTTGGGTTAGGTTTAGTGAGGTAAGCGAGTTTTGTATATATTTTTGCAATGTCGAATTCTTTGATTTCGGTGACGGTTAGGTTGGGTTGGGTTAGGTTTCGTGAGGTTAGCGAGTTTTGTGTAAATCTTAAAAACTCGAGTTCTTTGATTTCGTTGATCGTTAAGTTAGGTTGGGTGAGGTTTGGTTAGTGAAGCAAATTTCGTGTATATTTTTGCAATGTCGAATTCTTTGATTTCGGTGATGGTTAGGTTAGGTTGGGTTAGGTTTAGTGAGGTAAGCGAGTTTTGTGTATATTTTTGCAATGTCGAATTCTTTGATTTCGGTGACGGTTAGGTTGGGTTGGGTTAGGTTTGGTGAGGTTAGCGAGTTTTGTGTAAATCTAAAAAACTCGAGTTCGTTGATTTCGATGATCGTTAAGTCAGGTTGGGTTAGGTTTGGTGAGTGAAGCGAGTTTCGTGTATATTTTTGCAATGTCGAATTCTTTGATTTCGGTGATGGAAAGGCTAGGTTGGGTGAGGGTTGGTTTGGTTAGCGAGTTTTGTGTATATTTTTGCATTGTCGAATTCTTTGTTTTCGGTGATGGTTAGGTTAAGTTGGGTTAGGTTTAGTGAGGTAAGCGAGTTTTGTATATATTTTTGCAATGTCGAATTCTTTGATTTCGGTGACGGTTAGTTTGGGTTGGGTTAGGTTTGGTGAGGTTAGCGAGTTTTGTGTAAACCTTAAAAACTCGAGTTCTTTGATTTCGTTGATCGTTAAGTTAGGTTGGGTGAGGTTTGGTGAGTGAAGCAAATTTCGTGTATATTTTTGCAATGTCGAATTCTTTGATTTCGGTGATGGTTAGGTTAGGTTGGGTTAGGTTTAGTAAGGTAAGCGAGTTTTGTGTATATTTTTGCAATCTCGAATTCTTTGATTTCGGTGATGGTTAGGTTAGGTTGGGTTAGTTTTGGTGAGTAAAGCGAGTTTTGTTTAAATTTCAAAATCTCGAATTTTTTGATTTCGGTGATGGTTAGGTTAGGTTGGGTTAGGTTTTGTGAGAAAAGCGGGTTTTGTGTATATTTTTGCAATGTCGAATTCTTTGATTTCGGTGACGGTTAGGTTGGGTTGGGTTAGGTTTGGTGAGGTTAGCGAGTTTTGTGAAAATCTTACAATCTCGAACTCTTTGATTTCGGTGACGGTTAGGTTGGGTTGGGTTAAGTTTGGTGAGGTTAGCGAGTTTTGTGTATATTTTTGCAATGTCGAATTCTTTGATTTCGGTGACTGTTAGGTTGGGTTGGGTTAGGTTTGGTGAGGTTAGCGAGTTTTGTGAAAATCTTACAATCTCGAACTCTTTGATTTCGGTGACGGTTAGGTTGGGTTGGGTTAAATTTGGTTAGGTTAGCGAGTTTTGTGTATATTTTTGCATTGTCGAATTCTTTGATTTCGGTGACGGTTAGTGGAAAAGACTTCGATAATGGTTTGATGTAGTTTATTGAAATGTAAAATCTGCACGTGGATATGGGCCAGCGGAGCGTACGAGAACACAAGTTGTCCGTACGCCGTCTGCTCGCTGACTGCCTCGAACGTCGCGTCCTTCCGCTTGGGCCGACACTAATGCCAACTCGTCAATAATGCCAATCGACAATCAGTTAATAAGACTGTTTGCCACACGTCATTATAAAAATCGGAACATAGTCCCACATAGGAAAACTGTTGAACAATACAGTTATTCTACAGAGTTACAGCATTACTGACGAGTCGTTTACAATAAATCATAGCTCTTAAAATAATTAAATAGAGGGTGAATAATGAAACCTTTGCCTCATCCAGTGTGAGGATAAAATCAATTTATTGGTTCAGTAATATTTCAACTTATAGGTATACCTCTGGTGAAGGTTATTTCTATTTACATTAAAATTTTTGAAATCTCCTTTGAAGCTGTGAATAAGCATTACAAGATAAGTTTACTTTAAAGAAGAGAGAGTGGACTGTATATGGTTTAAAACTTAAGCATTCCTCATCTTGATGTTTACTTAGACAATACAATGTTGACACTATTACAGTTGTCAAGACAGATCAGCTATTACCGATCAACTAAACTTGATTAGTGAGTGTAATGCTCCTAAGTTAACTTGATTTCATCAACAAGTAGCATAAACATTGCTAAATTAAAAGTAAATTGAAAAGTCATTCATTCATTCCTACAAGCAGGAAATGAAGGCGAACTATGATTATAGATGTCTCTACGTTAAACATTGAAATGTTCAGTATTATAATATTTACTTATTCTATGATTCACATAGATACTATAAACAGTAAGAGTTAACTTATGTTTTCATAACAAGAAACATAAGACCTGCGGATGACTCCCGGCAGGTTATAATTAAGTAGACATGAAATAATTTAAGATGCTCCATTAAGTGTGGCTTGGAGACTAACATTAACAAATCATGAATCTAATTTTAACTGTCAAATTTGAACAGTTTATTTTAAACTCGGATATAATCCTTCCGAGTGATGACATGAGACAAGTCTTATATTATAAAGACAAAATGATTAGATTAAATTCGGAGATATATACTGCCGAATGTTAAAATGAAAATAGCTTAAATTATACACACAACACAATTAAAGTGAATTACGGAGTACTACTATTAACATTGAATGATTTAAACTCATGATTACATCTAATAAGTAATATGAGTTGGGGGTAGTGTCTTCGGGTTAAACTAAGCTACCGAAGTTGACGGAATTGAAGCTGCTGTTTCTCCTCCCTCTTGCTGATCTTCCTTCCTGTCAAGTGGTCCTTGTGGTAGAATCGGCAATGGCGCCACTAGATGACTGGACCGACGAAACTCTCCGCTGGCAGTAAAGACGTCGACGACTCGAACTCTGCCATCTGGTCCGGGATACAATTTAGTGACTCGACCCAAGACCCATCGGGTTGGCAGCATGTGTTCCTCCTTTAACAGGACCATTTGACCCACACTCAGATTGTTGCTCGAGTCCTTCTTCCATTTGTGTCGTAACTGCAAAGAATGTAAATATTCCGCCGACCAACGTTTCCAAAATGCTGCTGTGGTCAATTGTATCTGAAGCAGATTGGCATGGACATTAGTGTTATATTTAACCTCCATTGGAAGAGCGAGTAAGGATCTGCCAATTAAGAAATGTCCAGGTGTGAGGGGTAAAAGGTCTAGTGGATCCGATGACAAGGGACTAAGAGGACGGGAATTCATGCAAGCTTCTATTTGAGTCAATACCGTACAAAATGATTCGAAATTTAAGGTGGTGGCCTTTAACACCTTGTTTAAATGAATTTTCATGGATTTAACCGCTGCTTCCCACAGCCCTCCCATGTGAGGCGCCCTTGGCGGGTTAAACTTCCAACGAATCCCTTCGGAGGCTACATACCGTAGTAGCTTCTCCTCATGAGGTCGTTCGTAAATTAATTTTACTAAATTAACGAGTTCACGACTTGCACCGACAAAATTAGTAGCATTGTCGGAATATATCGTATTGGGCCTGCCACGTCTGGCTACGAATCTTCTTAAACAATTTAAGAAATTTGAACTCGTTAAGTCTCCGACAAGTTCCAAGTGAACTGCCTTACTGGAAAAACACACAAAGACACAAACGTAACCCTTAATTATCTTAGAATTCTTATTGCAACCACTCTTCACAGGAAAAGGTCCTGCGAAATCTATCCCCACATGACTGAAAGGAAAATTCGCAGTGGTACGTTCAAGCGGGAGTAATCCCATTAATCTATTGTGTGACAGTGGTTTATTTCTGAAACAAATGACACATGAACGCACCACTCCTTTGACAGTATTATGTCCGGCCAATGGCCAATAGGTCTGCCGCAATAACGACAGTAAGGCTTGAGTACCCAAGTGAATATATTTCAAGTGCGCATCTCGGACAATCATGTGTGTAAGTTTATGCTTATTTGACAAGATAATGGGTGACGTTGATAGAGTTGTTCCCAGAGGAAGTCTACTTCCAACACAAATTAAATTCTCGTGGAATAGAGGGGACAATTTAGCTAATTTACTGCTACTGGGAATTGGATGTCCCTTGCTCAGCAAACGATATTCCAATGGAAATGATTCCATTTGCGATAACCTTATCAAATTATTTAAAGCATCTTTTAATTCTAAAGCGGACGGTTCGTTATTTTCTTTAACGTTTAATTGTTTATTCCTTAGTGGCCGACGAACATATGATAAAACTCGAAGGAGTCTTGGAAGATGAGAATATTTATCTATCCAATTATTTTCCCTCACAAGGGTAGCGTTAGTGACTACCCTTCTCTCTGGAAGATCTATTGTGATCTCAGGAAGTCTTCGAGGCCATCGTGATTCGTCTAATTTCAACCAACTAGGGCCGTCCCACCATAACGAATTATGATTTAATTCTGATGGTTGAGTCCCTCGAGAAATTAAATCTGCTGGATTGTCTGTAGAGGAGACATGGTACCACTCAATGGGTTGAGATATTGATTGGATTTCGGCCACTCGATTGGCAACGAAGGTGGTCCATTTACATGACTCTCCTCTAATCCAATGCAATGCGACGGTTGAATCCGTCCAATAATATTTTTCATTAATATGAATTGTTAATTGGTCTATTGTTGACTTCATTAACTTTGATAATAACATAGCGGAGCACAGCTCTAAACGCGGAATAGTTACAAAACTGAGCGGAGCGACTCTCGAACGAGAACACACAAGATGACATTTGGAATTTCCCAATTGATCAGTACATTTTACATAAATACAAGCACCATAAGCTTTCTCGGATGCGTCACAAAATCCGTGTGCCTGTATATTAATGGCATTATTTAGTATTATCAATCTAGGAATTTTATAAAGTTTCATGACTGTATTGGATAATTGGCAATCTTTCCATTTTTTGAAGATTGTCTGAGGAATGAATTCATCCCAACCAATGGTTTGTTGCCAGACAGATTGCATTAATATCTTATAATTAATTAACAATGGAGATAATAGTCCTAATGGGTCGAAGATCTGACTAATTACTGATAAAAAGTTTCTTTTTGTTATATTTTCAGTCTCGACTTCGGTTTGAACCTTAAATACAAAAACGTCTTCCCGCGGTTTCCAAAATAAACCTAAAGTTTTGTGTGATTCGTTAGAGAAGTTAAAATCTGAACAATCGTCAGCTTTAACATCCGTGATTATACAGGAGTTGTTCGATGTCCATTTGCTTAAGGGCATACCGGCTGATAATAATATGGTTTCCAATTGAACCTTTAATAATTTACCAGCTTCAATAGTATTAGTTCCCGTGAGCAAATCATCAACATAAAAATCACGTTCGATCACTTTACTAGCGATGGGATATTTGTTTCTATTCTCCTCTGCTAACTGATTTAGACATCTAGTAGCTAAAAATGGGGCTGAAGCAGTTCCGAATGTTACTGTATTAAGCTTGTAATGCTTGAATTTACTCTGGGGATCTGTTCGCCAAATGATTCGTTGTACATTTTTATTTTTCTCTGCTATTTGAATCTGTCGGTACATCTGCTTAATATCCGCAGTAATCACGTATTTATGGAGTCGAAAGTTGAGTAGTAAACTTAACAAATCTGATTGGACACTAGGTCCCACCATCAAAATATTATTTAGTGAGATATTGGACGTTGTCTTTGCGGACGCATCAAAAACTACACGATATTTAGTGGTAAGGCTAGACTCCTTAACCACGACGTGATGAGGTAAATAACAATGAACCTCATGTGCCTCCGGAGGTTCACACTCTGACATATGTCCTAAATTTATGTACTCTTATAAAACTTTATTGTATTCCATTTTTAAATTATTATTGGCTAAAAAACGTCTTTCCAAAGTTTTGTGTCTTTTCTCCGCAATGTGCAATGAACTTCCTAATACTACCGGGGAATTTTTATATGGTAAAGCTACACAAAATCTACCGTTTTTATCTCGTGATGTGTGTGCTTGGAAATGTTCCTCACATCTTTTCTCCTCAAGAGATTGATGTTTTACCATAGGAACCTGGTCTATCATCCAAAAGTTTTGAATGTGACTGTCTAATTGACTTAAGCCTATGTGGCTCTTCCCTGGAGCATTATTTACTTCGGGATATGGACCAACTATTGTCCATCCGAATTCGGTATCCTTTAAGATAGGCATACCTTTTCCTAACTGGATGGTTCCTGCTTTCATAGCATGAACGCAAATCTCGGCGCCGAGCAATAAATCGATTGGCGTCGGTTTATTCCAAAGGGGATCTGATAACTTGATTCCCGCTGGTATTGAAATTAACTGTTGATCCAGTTTCACAGTTGGAATTTCGCCAGTAATTTCTGGTAATACCAAACACAACACTTTGGTTGAGTAATTAGTGGTTGAAGACCTTATGGTCACCTTGGTGATGTGACGAATGCTACTTTCTTGATTAGCGATACCTACAATTTTTTGAGAGATTTTCTCTAATTTGAAGTTATTCTTCTTAGCGAAAGATGTGGTAACATAGTTGACTTGTGAGCCGGAATCTAATAATGTGCGACCCTTAACGACCGTTCCATTGGCCGTTATAATGTCTACTTGTACCGTCGGTAAAATTATCTCCCTTTGAGAGAAATGAGTAGAATGAGCATTAATTGACTTCCTTCCCGTATTATTGGAACTAAATGTATCGTCCTGATGCAACAAAGTGTGATGGTTTTGTTTGCACCTTAAGCAATTATAGTTAGACTTGCAATTTGTTATCTTATGCGATGAATTTAAACATTTAAAACACATGTTATTAGATTTAACGAATTCATTTCTTTCCAAACTGGATTTTGCTTTGAATTTATCACATTTGCCTATGAAATGATTATTTCGACAGAATGCGCATGCGTTTACCTTACTTGATGGGTTTTTGTTCGCGACATGAGTTCTCATGATTCTTTGACGACTATGAGGGAATTCCTTCACCGTAGTTACAGATGCAGTAGATTGTAATACATTACATCTATTCTGCAAGAATGTCTCTAAACTTTCATATGGTGGCATTTCTCTGCTAACCAGCGATATTTCCCAGTCTCTTACTAGATTAAAAGGTAATTTCCTTAGAACTAAACATGTTACCCATGGATCTAAAATTTCTCTCGCGTAACCCAACGATTCAATGTTTTTAATACACACTGTTACCTGATTCAATAGATTTCTCAATTCGATATGTGATTCTCTTGTGATTAATTTTAAGTCACAAAGTGAGTTAATCCTAGTTTTGAGATTAAGTCTTGGTAAATTATATTGCTTGTCTAAAATACTCCAAGCTATTTCGTAATTGTCTGAGCTAATATCTAAACCTGATACAGCTGCCAAAGCGGGACCGATTAAGGATTGATGCAAATATTGCAATTTCGTGACATTCGAATATTCCGTTTTGTTTCCTATTATATTCTTAAAAGCTTGTTGAAACGATTGCCATTCAGATGGATCTCCCTGAAATGTGGGAATGGTTAACGTCGGTAACTTATCTCTAGCAAATTTAATTGTTGCTTGCTCTACCTTCAGTTTACCATCTTGAATGGATTGTCTCTCTAATGCTGCTTTAAGATTTTGAATTGTCATTGTGATTATGTAGAACTCTTCGTCTATTTGATCCGCCTGCTCTATATCTGTGATGTTGTCTAAATACTCATAATGGAGTTTTTGGAGATAGTCGTATGCTTTTTCAATAAATTGATACTGTCCTTCATTTATTTCGGAGATTCTGTCTATTTTCTCCTGTAGTCTTTTAAACGCGCCCGAATACCTTAATTCTATTGACGTCATTGTAACTTCTACTTTATTTTCTTTCGCTAATGTTTTTATCGATTGAGTCTGACTTCGAGTCTGATGTATTCTAGAGCTTGACCTGTCTCTAATAGGTTCTACGTCCCTAGTTGGATTTCGACCTTTATGCGACTGGGAAGTCGAAGCTTCTATTTCCTCGTTTTCAGCACTTGACATTTGTTTCAGAAAGTTGCACTATTTCGTCTCATAAATACAGTGATTCTCTACTATAGCTGTCAATTGAACTATTCGTAGAGATAAGGTAATAATATTCAATGATTAACCGTGAATCTTAATATTCTACTTTAACTATTATCACCAGAATCTATCCAACATATTTTGGAAGAAATAACAACCCTAAATTGGTGGGTGCTTGATTTAAACCACTTTGGGGCTACAAGTCTTGTGATTTATTTTAAATCACCACTGTTTCATCACACATTATGAAACAAAGAGATCTACCGATGTATGAATATACCGGTATGTACTTGATTTAATCCACTTTGGGGCTACAAGTGTAATTCCACATTTATTGTGGAAGGGGGAGGGGGGAGAAAGTTTCTACACACATTAAGAAACAAAGAGATCTGCCGATATATGAATATACCGGTAAGTACTTGGTTTAAGCCACTTTGGGGCTACAAGTATAATTCCACATTTATTGTGGAGGGGGGAGGGGGGAGAAAGTTTCTACACACATTAAGAAACAAAGAGATCTGCCGGTATATGAATATACCGGTAAGTACTTGGTTTAAGCCACTTTGGGGCTACAAGTAAAATTCCACATTTATTGTGGAGGGGGGAGGGGGGAGAAAGTTTCTACACACATTAAGAAACAAATAGATCTACCGATGTATGAATATACCGGTATGTACTTGCTTTAAACCACTTTGGGGCTACAAGTATAATTCCCCACGTGCTTTGCTAATTTTACACTACATCTGATTTTACACTTTTAATACGAAATTCGATGCGACCGATGAAACATTCCTTCGTAGCGCGATATTATTATATACAATCGCGTTAATTAATTGTTATACTTTAAACCATATTTTTAAAAACTGACCTACCCACATGATTGCCTTTTGAACAGATTGCCTGAGATTGAATACATTCACTTACTTGAATATCCTTTACGATGTTTATGTGATCGTTCCGATAATTTTGGATTACCTCTGTGTCCCATGCGTCTTTGTAGGTTATGTTTTTATTTATATATTTTCTGCGTCCAATCACGCGGTCATGTACCTCTGTACATCAATCAATATATTGCTGAAATAGAAGCAAACATGTAATTAGTATTGGAAAGGTACGGAAAGTAACAAAGGAACAATACCGATTTCTTAATTGACATCCATTTTTTCTCGACCACGTTTTTTCCTAATGGTTTGTCCGTTTGGTGTTGTGGCCTAGGTTACTGGTGTCCGGTTCGAAATGACCATCATGGAAAAGACTTCGATAATGGTTTGATGTAGTTTATTGAAATGTAAAATCTGCACGTGGATATGGGCCAGCGGAGCGTACGAGAACACAAGTTGTCCGTACGCCGTCTGCTCGCTGACTGCCTCGAACGTCGCGTCCTTCCGCTTGGGCCGACACTAATGCCAACTCGTCAATAATGCCAATCGACAATCAGTTAATAAGACTGTTTGCCACACGTCATTATAAAAGTCGGAACAGTTAGGTTGGGTTGGGTTAGGTTTGGTGAGGTTAGCGAGTTTTGTGAAAATCTTACAATCTCGAACTCTTTGATTTCGGTGACGGTTAGGTTGGGTTGGGTTAAGTTTGGTGAGGTTAGCGAGTTTTTTGTATATTTTTGCATTGTCGAATTCTTTGACTTCGGTGATAGTTAGGCTTGGTTGGGTTAGGTTTGGTGAGGTAAGCGAGTTTTGTGTATATTTTTGCATTGTCGAATTCTTTTATTTCGGTTATAGTAGGGCTAGGTTGGGTTAGGTTTGGTGAGGTTAGCGAGTTTTGTGTATATTTTTGCGATGTCGAATTCTTTGATTTCGGTGATAGTTAGGCTAGGTTGGGTTAGGTTTGGTGAGGTTAGCAAGTTTTGTGTTTATTTTTAAAATGTCGAATTCTTTGATTTCGGTGATGGTGAGGTTAGGTTGAGTTAGGTTTAGTGAGGTAAGCGAGTTTTGTGTATATTTTTGCAATGTCGAATTCTTTGATTTCGGTGACGGTTAGGTTGGGTTGGGTTAGGTTTGGTGAGGTTAGCGAGTTTTGTGTAAATCTAAAAAACTCGAGTTCTTTGATTTCGATGATCGTTAAGTTAGGTTGGGTTAGGTTAGGTGAGTGAAGCGAGTTTCGTGTATATTTTTGCAATGTCGAATTCTTTGATTTCGGTGATGGTAAGGCTAGGTTGGGTGAGGGTTGGTTAGGTTAGCGAGTTTTGTGTATATTTTTGCATTGTCGAATTCTTTGTTTTCGGTGATGGTTAGGTTAGGTTGGGTTAGGTTTAGTGAGGTAAGCGAGTTTTGTATATATTTTTGCAATGTCGAATTCTTTGATTTCGGTGACGGTTAGGTTGGGTTGGGTTAGGTTTGGTGAGGTTAGCGAGTTTTGTGTAAATCTTAAAAACTCGAGTTCTTTGATTTCGTTGATCGTTAAGTTAGGTTGGGTGAGGTTTGGTGAGTGAAGCAAATTTCGTGTATATTTTTGCAATGTCGAATTCTTTGATTTCGGTGATGGTTAGGTTAGGTTGGGTTAGTTTTGGTGAGTAAAGCGAGTTTTGTTTAAATTTTAAAATCTCGAATTCTTTGATTTCGGTGATGGTTAGGTTAGGTTGGGTTAGGTTTTGTGAGAAAAGCGGGTTTTGTGTATATTTTTGCATTGTCGAATTCTTTGACTTCGGTAATAGTTAGGCTTGGTTATGTTAGGTTTGGTGAGGTAAGCGAGTTTTGTGTATATTTTTGCATTGTCGAATTCTTTTATTTCGGTGATAGTAGGGCTAGGTTGGGTTAGGTTTGGTGAGGTTAGCGAGTTTTGTGTATATTTTTGCATTGTCAAATTCTTTTATTTCGGTGATAGTGAGGCTAGGTTGGGTTAGGTTTGGTGAGGTTAGCGAGTTTTGTGTTTATTTTTGCAATGTCGAATTCTTTGATTTCGGTGATGGTTAGGTTAGGTTGGGTTAGATTTGGTGAGGTAAGCGGGTTTTGTGTATATTTTTGCAATGTCGAATTCTTTGATTTCGGTAATAGTTAGGCTAGGTCGGGTTAGGTTTGGTGAGGTAAACGAGTTTTGTGTTTATTTTTAAAATGTCGAATTCTTTGATTTCGGTGATGGTTAGGTTAGGTTGGGTTAGATTTGGTGAGGTAAGCGGGTTTTGTGTATATTTTTGCGATGTCGAATTCTTTGATTTCGGTGATAGTTAGGCTAGGTCGCGAGGTTAGCGAGTTTTGTGTATATTTTTGCATTGTCGAATTCTTTTATTTCGGTGATAGTGAGGCTAGGTTGGGTTAGGTTTGGTGAGGTTAGCGAGTTTTGTGTTTATTTTTGCAATGTCGAATTCTTTGATTTCGGTGATGGTTAGGTTAGGTTGGGTTAGATTTGGTGAGGTAAGCGGGTTTTGTGTATATTTTTGCAATGTCGAATTCTTTGATTTCGGTAATAGTTAGGCTAGGTCGGGTTAGGTTTGGTGAGGTAAACGAGTTTTGTGTTTATTTTTAAAATGTCGAATTCTTTGATTTCGGTGATGGTTAGGTTAGGTTGGGTTAGATTTGGTGAGGTAAGCGGGTTTTGTGTATATTTTTGCGATGTCGAATTCTTTGATTTCGGTGATAGTTAGGCTAGGTCGGGTTAGGTTTGGTGAGGTAAGCGAGTTTTGTGTTTATTTTTAAAATGTCGAATTCTTTGATTTCGGTGATGGTTAGGTTAGGTTGGGTTAGGTTTAGTGAGGTAAGCGAGTTTTGTGTATATTTTTGCAATGTCGAATTCTTTGATTTCGGTGACTGTTAGGTTGGGTTGGGTTAGGTTTGGTGAGGTTAGCGAGTTTTGTGAAAATCTTACAATCTCGAACTCTTTGATTTCGGTGACGGTTAGGTTGGGTTGGGTTAAGTTTGGTGAGGTAAGCGAGTTTTGTGTATATTTTTGCATTGTCGAATTCTTTTATTTCGGTGATAGTAGGGCTAGGTTGGGTTAGGTTTGGTGAGGTTAGCGAGTTTTGTGTATATTTTTGCAATGTCGAATTTTTTGATTTCGGTGACGGTTAGGTTGGGTTGGGTTAGGTTTGGTGAGGTTAGCGAGTTTTGTGTAAATCTTAAAAACTCGAGTTCTTTGATTTCGTTGATCGTTAAGTTAGGTTGTGTGAGGTTTGGTGAGTGAAGCAAATTTCGTGTATATTTTTGCAATGTCGAATTCTTTGATTTCGGTGATGGTTAGGTTAGGTTGGGTTAGTTTTGGTGAGTAAAGCGAGTTTTGTTTAAATTTTAAAATCTCGAATTCTTTGATTTCGGTGATGGTTAGGTTAGAACGGGTTAGGTTTTGTGAGAAAAGCGGGTTTTGTGTATATTTTTGCATTGTCGAATTCTTTGTTTTCGGTGATAGTGAGGCTAGGTTGGGTTAGGTTTGGTGAGGTTAGCGAGTTTTGTGAAAATCTTACAATCTCGAACTCTTTGATTTCGGTGACGGTTAGGTTGGGTTGGGTTAAGTTTGGTGAGGTTAGCGAGTTTTGTGTATATTTTTGCATTGTCGAATTCTTTGACTTCGGTAATAGTTAGGCTTGGTTGGGTTAGGTTTGGTGAGGTAAGCGAGTTTTGTGTATATTTTTGCGATGTCGAATTCTTTGATTTCGGTGATAGTTAGGCTAGGTCGGGTAAGGTTTGGTGAGGTAAGCGAGTTTTGTGTTTATTTTTAAAATGTCGAATTCTTTGATTTCGGTGATGGTGAGGTTAGGTTGGGTTAGGTTTAGTGAGGTAAGCGAGTTTTGTGTATATTTTTGCAATGTCGAATTCTTTGATTTCGGTGACGGTTAGGTTGGGTTGGGTTAGGTTTGGTGAGGTTAGCGAGTTTTGTGTAAATCTAAAAAACTCGAGTTCTTTAATTTCGATGATCGTTAAGTTAGGTTGGGTTAGGTTTGGTGAGTGAAGCGAGTTTCGTGTATATTTTTGCAATGTCGAATTCTTTGATTTCGGTGATGGTAAGGCTAGGTTGGGTGAGGGTTGGTTAGGTTAGCGAGTTTTGTGTATATTTTTGCATTGTCGAATTCTTTGTTTTCGGTGATGGTTAGGTTAGGTTGGGTTAGGTTTAGTGAGGTAAGCGAGTTTTGTATATATTTTTGCAATGTCGAATTCTTTGATTTCGGTGACGGTTAGGTTGGGTTGGGTTAGGTTTGGTGAGGTTAGCGAGTTTTGTGTAAATCTTAAAAACTCGAGTTCTTTGATTTCGTTGATCGTTAAAATAGGTTGGGTGAGGTTTGGTGAGTGAAGCAAATTTCGTGTATATTTTTGCAATGTCGAATTCTTTGATTTCGGTGATGGTTAGGTTAGGTTGGGTTAGTTTTGGTGAGTAAAGCGAGTTTTGTTTAAATTTTAAAATCTCGAATTCTTTGATTTCGGTGATGGTTAGGTTAGGTTGGGTTAGGTTTTGTGAGAAAAGCGGGTTTTGTGTATATTTTTGCATTGTCGAATTCTTTGACTTCGGTAATAGTTAGGCTTGGTTATGTTAGGTTTGGTGAGGTAAGCGAGTTTTGTGTATATTTTTGCATTGTCGAATTCTTTTATTTCGGTGATAGTAGGGCTAGGTTGGGTTAGGTTTGGTGAGGTTAGCGAGTTTTGTGTATATTTTTGCATTGTCGAATTCTTTTATTTCGGTGATAGTGAGGCTAGGTTGGGTTAGGTTTGGTGAGGTTAGCGAGTTTTGTGTTTATTTTTGCAATGTCGAATTCTTTGATTTCGGTGATGGTTAGGTTAGGTTGGGTTAGATTTGGTGAGGTAAGCGGGTTTTGTGTATATTTTTGCAATGTCGAATTCTTTGATTTCGGTAATAGTTAGGCTAGGTCGGGTTAGGTTTGGTGAGGTAAACGAGTTTTGTGTTTATTTTTAAAATGTCGAATTCTTTGATTTCGGTGATGGTTAGGTTAGGTTGGGTTAGATTTGGTGAGGTAAGCGGGTTTTGTGTATATTTTTGCGATGTCGAATTCTTTGATTTCGGTGATAGTTAGGCTAGGTCGGGTTAGGTTTGGTGAGGTAAGCGAGTTTTGTGTATATTTTTGCAATGTCGAATTCTTTGATTTCGGTGACTGTTAGGTTGGGTTGGGTTAGGTTTGGTGAGGTTAGCGAGTTTTGTGAAAATCTTACAATCTCGAACTCTTTGATTTCGGTGACGGTTAGGTTGGGTTGGGTTAAGTTTGGTGAGGTAAGCGAGTTTTGTGTATATTTTTGCATTGTCGAATTCTTTTATTTCGGTGATAGTAGGGCTAGGTTGGGTTAGGATTGGTGAGGTAAGCGAGTTTTGTGTATATTTTTGCAATGTCGAATTTTTTGATTTCGGTGACGGTTAGGTTGGGTTGGGTTAGGTTTGGTGAGGTTAGCGAGTTTTGTGTAAATCTTAAAAACTCGAGTTCTTTGATTTCGTTGATCGTTAAGTTAGGTTGTGTGAGGTTTGGTGAGTGAAGCAAATTTCGTGTATATTTTTGCAATGTCGAATTCTTTGATTTCGGTGATGGTAAGGTTAGGTTGGGTTAGTTTTGGTGAGTAAAGCGAGTTTTGTTTAAATTTTAAAATCTCGAATTCTTTGATTTCGGTGATGGTTAGGTTAGAACGGGTTAGGTTTTGTGAGAAAAGCGGGTTTTGTGTATATTTTTGCATTGTCGAATTCTTTGTTTTCGGTGATAGTGAGGCTAGGTTGGGTTAGGTTTGGTGAGGTTAGCGAGTTTTGTGAAAATCTTACAATCTCAAACTATTTGATTTCGGTGACGGTTAGGTTGGGTTGGGTTAAGTTTGGTGAGGTTAGCGAGTTTTGTGTATATTTTTGCATTGTCGAATTCTTTGACTTCGGTAATAGTTAGGCTTGGTTGGGTTAGGTTTGGTGAGGTAAGCGAGTTTTGTGTATATTTTTGCGATGTCGAATTCTTTGATTTCGGTGATAGTTAGGCTAGGTCGGGTAAGGTTTGGTGAGGTAAGCGAGTTTTGTGTTTATTTTTAAAATGTCGAATTCTTTGATTTCGGTGATGGTTAGGTTAGGTTGGGTTAGGTTTAGTGAGGTAAGCGAGTTTTGTGTATATTTTTGCAATGTCGAATTCTTTGATTTCGGTGATGGTTAGGTTAGGTTGGGTTAGTTTTGGTGAGTAAAGCGAGTTTTGTTTAAATTTTAAAATCTCGAATTCTTTGATTTCGGTGATGGTTAGGTTAGGTTGGGTTAGGTTTTGTGAGAAAAGCGGGTTTTGTGTATATTTTTGCATTGTCGAATTCTTTGTTTTCGGTGATAGTAAGGCTAGGTTGGGTTAGGTTTGGTGAGGTTAGCGAGTTTTGTGTATATTTTTGCATTGTCGAATTCTTTTATTTCGGTGATAGTGAGGCTAGGTTGGGTTAGGTTTGGTGAGGTTAGCGAGTTTTGTGTTTATTTTTGCAATGTCGAATTCTTTGATTTCGGTGATGGTTAGGTTAGGTTGGGTTAGATTTGGTGAGGTAAGCGGGTTTTGTGTATATTTTTGCGATGTCGAATTCTTTGATTTCGGTGATAGTTAGGCTAGGTCGGGTTAGGTTTGGTGAGGTAAGCGAGTTTTGTGTTTATTTTTAAAATGTCGAATTCTTTGATTTCGGTGATGGTGAGGTTAGGTTGGGTTAGGTTTAGTGAGGTAAACGAGTTTTGTGTATATTTTTGCAATGTCGAATTCTTTGATTTCGGTGATGGTTAGGTTAGGTTGGGTTAGTTTTGGTGAGTAAAGCGAGTTTTGTTTAAATTTTAAAATCTCGAATTCTTTGATTTCGGTGATGGTTAGGTTAGGTTGGGTTAGGTTTTGTGAGAAAAGCGGGTTTTGTGTATATTTTTGCATTGTCGAATTCTTTGTTTTCGGTGATAGTAAGGCTAGGTTGGGTTAGGTTTGGTGAGGTTAGCGAGTTTTGTGTATATTTTTGCATTGTCGAATTCTTTTATTTCGGTGATAGTGAGGCTAGGTTGGGTTAGGTTTGGTGAGGTTAGCGAGTTTTGTGTTTATTTTTGCAATGTCGAATTCTTTGATTTCGGTGATAGTTAGGCTAGGTCGGGTTAGGTTTGGTGAGGTAAGCGAGTTTTGTGTTTATTTTTAAAATGTCGAATTCTTTGATTTCGGTGATGGTTAGGTTAGGTTGGGTTAGGTTTAGTGAGGTAAGCGAGTTTTGTGTATATTTTTGTAATGTCGAATTCTTTGATTTCGGTGACGGTTAGGTTGGGTTGGGTTAGGTTTGGTGAGGTTAGCGAGTTTTGTGTATATTTTTGAATTGTCGAATTCTTTGACTTCGGTGATAGTTAGGCTTGGTTGGGTTAGGTTTGGTGAGGTAAGCGAGTTTTGTGTATATTTTTGCGATGTCGAATTCTTTGATTTCGGTGATAGTTAGGCTAGGTTGGGTTAGGTTTGGTGAGGTTAGCGAGTTTTGTGTTTATTTTTAAAATGTCGAATTCTTTGATTTCGGTGATGGTTAGGTTAGGTTGGGTTAGGTTTAGTGAGGTAAGCGAGTTTTGTGTATATTTTTGTAATGTCGAATTCTTTGATTTCGGTGACGGTTAGGTTGGGTTGGGTTAGGTTTGGTGAGGTTAGCGAGTTTTGTGAAAATCTTACAATCTCGAACTCTTTGATTTCGGTGACGGTTAGGTTGGGTTGGGTTAAGTTTGGTGAGGTTAGCGAGTTTTGTGTATATTTTTGCATTGTCGAATTCTTTGACTTCGGTGATAGTTAGGCTTGGTTGGGTTAGGTTTGGTGAGGTAAGCGAGTTTTGTGTATATTTTTGCATTGTCGAATTCTTTTATTTCGGTGATAGAAGGGCTAGGTTGGGTTAGGTTTGGTGAGGTTAGCGAGTTTTGTGTATTTTTTTGCGATGTCGAATTCTTTGATTTCGGTGATAGTTAGGCTAGGTTGGGTTAGGTTTGGTGAGGTTAGCGAGTTTTGTGTTTATTTTTAAAATGTCGAATTCTTTGATTTCGGTGATGGTTAGGTTAGGTTGGGTTAGGTTTAGTGAGGTAAGCGAGTTTTGTGTATATTTTTGCAATCTCGAATTCTTTGATTTCGGTGATGGATAGGTTAGGTTGGGTTAGTTTTGGTGAGTAAAGCGAGTTTTGTTTAAATTTTAAAATCTCGAATTCTTTGATTTAGGTGATGGTTAGGTTAGGTTGGGTTAGGTTTTGTGAGAAAAGCGGGTTTTGTGTATATTTTTGCATTGTCGAATTCTTTGTTTTCGGTGATAGTAAGGCTAGGTTGGGTTAGGTTTGGTGAGGTTAGCGAGTTTTGTGTATATTTTTGCATTGTCGAATTCTTTTATTTCGGTGATAGTGAGGCTAGGTTGGGTTAGGTTTGGTGAGGTAAGCGAGTTTTGTGTATATTTTTGCGATGTCGAATTCTTTGATTTCGGTGATAGTTAGGCTAGGTTGGGTTAGGTTTGGTGAGGTTAGCGAGTTTTGTGTTTATTTTTAAAATGTCGAATTCTTTGATTTCGGTGATGGTTAGGTTAGGTTGGGTTAGGTTTAGTGAGGTAAGCGAGTTTTGTGTATATTTTTACATTGTCGAATTCTTTGATTTCGGTGACGGTTAGGTTGGGTTGGGTTAGGTTTGGTGAGGTTAGCGAGTTTTGTGAAAATCTTACAATCTCGAACTCTTTGATTTCGGTGACGGTTAGGTTGGGTTGGGTTAAGTTTGGTGAGGTTAGCGAGTTTTTTGTATATTTTTGCATTGTCGAATTCTTTGACTTCGGTGATAGTTAGGCTTGGTTGGGTTAGGTTTGGTGAGGTAAGCGAGTTTTGTGTATATTTTTGCATTGTCGAATTCTTTTATTTCGGTGATAGTAGGGCTAGGTTGGGTTAGGTTTGGTGAGGTTAGCGAGTTTTGTGTATATTTTTGCGATGTCGAATTCTTTGATTTCGGTGATAGTTAGGCTAGGTTGGGTTAGGTTTGGTGAGGTTAGCAAGTTTTGTGTTTATTTTTAAAATGTCGAATTCTTTGATTTCGGTGATGGTTAGGTTAGGTTGGGTTAGGTTTAGTGAGGTGAGCAAGTTTTGTGTATATTTTTGCAATGTCGAATTCTTTGATTTCGGTGACGGTTAGGTTGGGTTGGGTTAGGTTTGGTGAGGTTAGCGAGTTTTGTGTAAATCTAAAAAACTCGAGTTCTTTGATTTCGATGATCGTTAAGTTAGGTTGGGTTAGGTTTGGTGAGTGAAGCGAGTTTCGTGTATATTTTTGCAATGTCGAATTCTTTGATTTCGGTGATGGTAAGGCTAGGTTGGGTGAGGGTTGGTTAGGTTAGCGAGTTTTGTGTATATTTTTGCATTGTCGAATTCTTTGTTTTCGGTGATGGTTAGGTTAGGTTGGGTTAGGTTTAGTGAGGTAAGCGAGTTTTGTATATATTTTTGCAATGTCGAATTCTTTGATTTCGGTGACGGTTAGGTTAGGTTGGGTTAGGTTAGGTTAGGTTAGGTTAGGTTAGGTTAGGTTAGGTTAGGTTAGGTGAGGTTAGCGAGTTTTGTGTAAATCTTAAAAACTCGAGTTCTTTGATTTCGTTGATCGTTAAGTTAGGTTGGGTGAGGTTTGGTGAGTGAAGCAAATTTCGTGTATATTTTTGCAATGTCGAATTCTTTGATTTCGGTGATGGTTAGGTTAGGTTGGGTTAGTTTTGGTGAGTAAAGCGAGTTTTGTTTAAATTTTAAAATCTCGAATTCTTTGATTTCGGTGATGGTTAGGTTAGGTTGGGTTAGGTTTTGTGAGAAAAGCGGGTTTTGTGTATATTTTTGCATTGTCGAATTCTTTGTTTTCGGTGATAGTGAGGCTAGGTTGGGTTAGGTTTGGTGAGGTAAGCGAGTTTTGTGTATATTTTTGCATTGTCGAATTCTTTTATTTCGGTGATAGTAGGGCTAGGTTGGGTTAGGTTTGGTGAGGTTAGCGAGTTTTGTGTTTATTTTTGCAATGTCGAATTCTTTGATTTCGGTGATGGTTAGGTTAGGTTGGGTTAGATTTAGTGAGGTAAGCGGGTTTTGTGTATATTTTTGCAATGTCGAATTCTTTGATTTCGGTGATAGTTAGGCTAGGTCGGGTTAGGTTTGGTGAGGTAAGCGAGTTTTGTGTTTATTTTTAAAATGTCGAATTCTTTGATTTCGGTGATGGTTAGGTTAGGTTGGGTTAGGTTTAGTGAGGTAAGCGAGTTTTGTGTATATTTTTGCAATGTCGAATTCTTTGATTTCGGTGACGGTTAGGTTGGGTTGGGTTAGGTTTGGTGAGGTTAGCGAGTTTTGTGAAAATCTTACAATCTCGAACTCTTTGATTTCGGTGACGGTTAGGTTGGGTTGGGTTAAGTTTGGTGAGGTTAGCGAGTTTTGTGTATATTTTTGCATTGTCGAATTCTTTGACTTTGGTGATAGTTAGGCTTGGTTGGGTTAGGTTTGGTGAGGTAAGCGAGTTTTGTGTATATTTTTGCATTGTCGAATTCTTTTATTTCGGTGATAGAAGGGCTAGGTTGGGTTAGGTTTGGTGAGGTTAGCGAGTTTTGTGTATATTTTTGCGATGTCGAATTCTTTGATTTCGGTGATAGTTAGGCTAGGTTGGGTTAGGTTTGGTGAGGTTAGCGAGTTTTGTGTTTATTTTTAAAATGTCGAATTCTTTGATTTCGGTGACGGTTAGGTTGGGTTGGGTTAGGTTTGGTGAGGTTAGCGAGTTTTGTGTAAATCTTAAAAACTCGTGTTCTTTGATTTCGTTGATCGTTAAGTTAGGTTGGGTGAGGTTTGGTGAGTGAAGCAAATTTCGTGTATATTTTTGCAATGTCGAATTCTTTGATTTCGGTGATGGTTAGGTTAGGTTGGGTTAGTTTTGGTGAGTAAAGCGAGTTTTGTTTAAATTTTAAAATCTCGAATTCTTTGATTTCGGTGATGGTTAGGTTAGGTTGGGTTAGGTTTTGTGAGAAAAGCGGGTTTTGTGTATATTTTTGCATTGTCGAATTCTTTGTTTTCGGTGATAGTGAGGCTAGGTTGGGTTAGGTTTGGTGAGGTAAGCGAGTTTTGTGTATATTTTTGCATTGTCGAATTCTTTTATTTCGGTGATAGTAGGGCTAGGTTGGGTTAGGTTTGGTGAGGTTAGCGAGTTTTGTGTTTATTTTTGCAATGTCGAATTCTTTGATTTCGGTGATGGTTAGGTTAGGTTGGGTTAGATTTAGTGAGGTAAGCGGGTTTTGTGTATATTTTTGCAATGTCGAATTCTTTGATTTCGGTGATAGTTAGGCTAGGTCGGGTTAGGTTTGGTGAGGTAAGCGAGTTTTGTGTTTATTTTTAAAATGTCGAATTCTTTGATTTCGGTGATGGTTAGGTTAGGTTGGGTTAGGTTTAGTGAGGTAAGCGAGTTTTGTGTATATTTTTGCAATGTCGAATTCTTTGATTTCGGTGACGGTTAGGTTGGGTTGGGTTAGGTTTGGTGAGGTTAGCGAGTTTTGTGAAAATCTTACAATCTCGAACTCTTTGATTTCGGTGACGGTTAGGTTGGGTTGGGTTAAGTTTGGTGAGGTTAGCGAGTTTTGTGTATATTTTTGCATTGTCGAATTCTTTGACTTTGGTGATAGTTAGGCTTGGTTGGGTTAGGTTTGGTGAGGTAAGCGAGTTTTGTGTATATTTTTGCATTGTCGAATTCTTTTATTTCGGTGATAGAAGGGCTAGGTTGGGTTAGGTTTGGTGAGGTTAGCGAGTTTTGTGTATATTTTTGCGATGTCGAATTCTTTGATTTCGGTGATAGTTAGGCTAGGTTGGGTTAGGTTTGGTGAGGTTAGCGAGTTTTGTGTTTATTTTTAAAATGTCGAATTCTTTGATTTCGGTGATGGTTAGGTTAGGTTGGGTTAGGTTTAGTGAGGTAAGCGAGTTTTGTGTATATTTTTGCAATCTCGAATTCTTTGATTTCGGTGATGGTTAGGTTAGGTTGGGTTAGTTTTGGTGAGTAAAGCGAGTTTTGTTTAAATTTTAAAATCTCGAATTCTTTGATTTCGGTGATGGTTAGGTTAGGTTGGGTTAGGTTTTGTGAGAAAAGCGGGTTTTGTGTATATTTTTGCATTGTCGAATTCTTTGTTTTCGGTGATAGTAAGGCTAGGTTGGGTTAGGTTTGGTGAGGTTAGCGAGTTTTGTGTATATTTTTGCATTGTCGAATTCTTTTATTTCGGTGATAGTGAGGCTAGGTTGGGTTAGGTTTGGTGAGGTAAGCGAGTTTTGTGTATATTTTTGCGATGTCGAATTCTTTGATTTCGGTGATAGTTAGGCTAGGTTGGGTTAGGTTTGGTGAGGTTAGCGAGTTTTGTGTTTATTTTTAAAATGTCGAATTCTTTGATTTCGGTGATGGTTAGGTTAGGTTGGGTTAGGTTTAGTGAGGTAAGCTAGTTTTGTGTATATTTTTGCATTGTCGAATTCTTTGATTTTAGGTGACGGTTAGGTTGGGTTGGGTTAGGTTTGGTGAGGTTAGCGAGTTTTGTGAAAATCTTACAATCTCGAACTCTTTGATTTCGGTGACGGTTAGGTTGGGTTGGGTTAAGTTTGGTGAGGTTAGCGAGTTTTTTGTATATTTTTGCATTGTCGAATTCTTTGACTTCGGTGATAGTTAGGCTTGGTTGGGTTAGGTTTGGTGAGGTAAGCGAGTTTTGTGTATATTTTTGCATTGTCGAATTCTTTTATTTCGGTGATAGTAGGGCTAGGTTGGGTTAGGTTTGGTGAGGTTAGCGAGTTTTGTGTATATTTTTGCGATGTCGAATTCTTTGATTTCGGTGATAGTTAGGCTAGGTTGGGTTAGGTTTGGTGAGGTTAGCAAGTTTTGTGTTTATTTTTAAAATGTCGAATTCTTTGATTTCGGTGATGGTTAGGTTAGGTTGGGTTAGGTTTAGTGAGGTAAGCAAGTTTTGTGTATATTTTTGCAATGTCGAATTCTTTGATTTCGGTGACGGTTAGGTTGGGTTGGGTAAGGTTTGGTGAGGTTAGCGAGTTTTGTGTAAATCTAAAAAACTCGAGTTCTTTGATTTCGATGATCGTTAAGTTAGGTTGGGTTAGGTTTGGTGAGTGAAGCGAGTTTCGTGTATATTTTTGCAATGTCAAATTCTTTGATTTCGGTGATGGTAAGGCTAGGTTGGGTGAGGGTTGGTTAGGTTAGCGAGTTTTGTGTATATTTTTGCATTGTCGAATTCTTTGTTTTCGGTGATAGTGAGGCTAGGTTGGGTTAGGTTTGGTGAGGTTAGCGAGTTTTGTGAAAATCTTACAATCTCGAACTCTTTGATTTCGGTGACGGTTAGGTTGGGTTGGGTTAAGTTTGGTGAGGTTAGCGAGTTTTGTGTATATTTTTGCATTGTCGAATTCTTTGACTTCGTTAATAGTTAGGCTTGGTTGGGTTAGGTTTAGTGAGGTAAGCGAGTTTTGTGTATATTTTTGCGATGTCGAATTCTTTGATTTCGGTGATAGTTAGGCTAGGTCGGGTAAGGTTTGGTGAGGTAAGCGAGTTTTGTGTTTATTTTTAAAATGTCGAATTCTTTGATTTCGGTGATGGTTAGGTTAGGTTGGGTTAGGTTTAGTGAGGTAAGCGAGTTTTGTGTATATTTTTGCAATGTCGAATTCTTTGATTTCGGTGATGGTTAGGTTAGGTTGGGTTAGTTTTGGTGAGTAAAGCGAGTTTTGTTTAAATTTTAAAATCTCGAATTCTTTGATTTCGGTGATGGTTAGGTTAGGTTGGGTTAGGTTTTGTGAGAAAAGCGGGTTTTGTGTATATTTTTGCATTGTCGAATTCTTTTATTTCGGTGATAGTAGGGCTAGGTTGGGTTAGGTTTGGTGAGGTTAGCGAGTTTTGTGTTTATTTTTGCAATGTCGAATTCTTTGATTTCGGTGATGGTTAGGTTAGGTTGAGTTAGATTTAGTGAGGTAAGCGGGTTTTGTGTATATTTTTGCAATGTCGAATTCTTTGATTTCGGTGATAGTTAGGCTAGGTCGGGTTAGGTTTGGTGAGGTAAGCGAGTTTTGTGTTTATTTTTAAAATGTCGAATTCTTTGATTTCGGTGATGGTTAGGTTAGGTTGGGTTAGGTTTAGTGAGGTAAGCGAGTTTTGTGTATATTTTTGCAATGTCGAATTCTTTGATTTCGGTGACGGTTAGGTTGGGTTGGGTTAGGTTTGGTGAGGTTAGCGAGTTTTGTGAAAATCTTACAATCTCGAACTCTTTGATTTCGGTGACGGTTAGGTTGGGTTGGGTTAAGTTTGGTGAGGTTAGCGAGTTTTGTGTATATTTTTGCATTGTCGAATTCTTTGACTTTGGTGATAGTTAGGCTTGGTTGGGTTAGGTTTGGTGAGGTAAGCGAGTTTTGTGTATATTTTTGCATTGTCGAATTCTTTTATTTCGGTGATAGAAGGGCTAGGTTGGGTTAGGTTTGGTGAGGTTAGCGAGTTTTGTGTATATTTTTGCGATGTCGAATTCTTTGATTTCGGTGATAGTTAGGCTAGGTTGGGTTAGGTTTGGTGAGGTTAGCGAGTTTTGTGTTTATTTTTAAAATGTCGAATTCTTTGATTTCGGTGATGGTTAGGTTAGGTTGGGTTAGGTTTAGTGAGGTAAGCTAGTTTTGTGTATATTTTTGCATTGTCGAATTCTTTGATTTTAGGTGACGGTTAGGTTGGGTTGGGTTAGGTTTGGTGAGGTTAGCGAGTTTTGTGAAAATCTTACAATCTCGAACTCTTTGATTTCGGTGACGGTTAGGTTGGGTTGGGTTAAGTTTGGTGAGGTTAGCGAGTTTTTTGTATATTTTTGCATTGTCGAATTCTTTGACTTCGGTGATAGTTAGGCTTGGTTGGGTTAGGTTTGGTGAGGTAAGCGAGTTTTGTGTATATTTTTGCATTGTCGAATTCTTTTATTTCGGTGATAGTAGGGCTAGGTTGGGTTAGGTTTGGTGAGGTTAGCGAGTTTTGTGTATATTTTTGCGATGTCGAATTCTTTGATTTCGGTGATAGTTAGGCTAGGTTGGGTTAGGTTTGGTGAGGTTAGCAAGTTTTGTGTTTATTTTTAAAATGTCGAATTCTTTGATTTCGGTGATGGTTAGGTTAGGTTGGGTTAGGTTTAGTGAGGTAAGCAAGTTTTGTGTATATTTTTGCAATGTCGAATTCTTTGATTTCGGTGACGGTTAGGTTGGGTTGGGTAAGGTTTGGTGAGGTTAGCGAGTTTTGTGTAAATCTAAAAAACTCGAGTTCTTTGATTTCGATGATCGTTAAGTTAGGTTGGGTTAGGTTTGGTGAGTGAAGCGAGTTTCGTGTATATTTTTGCAATGTCGAATTCTTTGATTTCGGTGATAGTGAGGCTAGGTTGGGTTAGGTTTGGTGAGGTTAGCGAGTTTTGTGAAAATCTTACAATCTCGAACTCTTTGATTTCGGTGACGGTTAGGTTGGGTTGGGTTAAGTTTGGTGAGGTTAGCGAGTTTTGTGTATATTTTTGCATTGTCGAATTCTTTGACTTCGGTAATAGTTAGGCTTGGTTGGGTTAGGTTTGGTGAGGTAAGCGAGTTTTGTGTATATTTTTGCGATGTCGAATTCTTTGATTTCGGTGATAGTTAGGCTAGGTCGGGTAAGGTTTGGTGAGGTAAGCGAGTTTTGTGTTTATTTTTAAAATGTCGAATTCTTTGATTTCGGTGATGGTTAGGTTAGGTTGGGTTAGGTTTAGTGAGGTAAGCGAGTTTTGTGTATATTTTTGCAATGTCGAATTCTTTGATTTCGGTGATGGTTAGGTTAGGTTGGGTTAGTTTTGGTGAGTAAAGCGAGTTTTGTTTAAATTTTAAAATCTCGAATTCTTTGATTTCGGTGATGGTTAGGTTAGGTTGGGTTAGGTTTTGTGAGAAAAGCGGGTTTTGTGTATATTTTTGCATTGTCGAATTCTTTGTTTTCGGTGATAGTAAGGCTAGGTTGGGTTAGGTTTGGTGAGGTTAGCGAGTTTTGTGTATATTTTTGCATTGTCGAATTCTTTTATTTCGGTGATAGTGAGGCTAGGTTGGGTAAGGTTTGGTGAGGTTAGCGAGTTTTTTGTTTATTTTTGCAATGTCGAATTCTTTGATTTCGGTGATGGTTAGGTTAGGTTGGGTTAGATTTGGTGAGGTAAGCGGGTTTTGTGTATATTTTTGCGATGTCGAATTCTTTGATTTCGGTGATAGTTAGGCTAGGTCGGGTTAGGTTTGGTGAGGTAAGCGAGTTTTGTGTTTATTTTTAAAATGTCGAATTCTTTGATTTCGGTGATGGTTAGGTTAGGTTGGGTTAGGTGTAGTGAGGTAAACGAGTTTTGTGTATATTTTTGCAATGTCGAATTCTTTGATTTCGGTGATGGTTAGGTTAGGTTGGGTTAGTTTTGGTGAGTAAAGCGAGTTTTGTTTAAATTTTAAAATCTCGAATTCTTTGATTTCGGTGATGGTTAGGTTAGGTTGGGTTAGGTTTTGTGAGAAAAGCGGGTTTTGTGTATATTTTTGCATTGTCGAATTCTTTGTTTTCGGTGATAGTAAGGCTAGGTTGGGTTAGGTTTGGTGAGGTTAGCGAGTTTTGTGTATATTTTTGCATTGTCGAATTCTTTTATTTCGGTGATAGTGAGGCTAGGTTGGGTTAGGTTTGGTGAGGTTAGCGAGTTTTGTGTTTATTTTTGCAATGTCGAATTCTTTGATTTCGGTGATAGTTAGGCTAGGTCGGGTTAGGTTTGGTGAGGTAAGCGAGTTTTGTGTTTATTTTTAAAATGTCGAATTCTTTGATTTCGGTGATGGTTAGGTTAGGTTGGGTTAGGTTTAGTGAGGTAAGCGAGTTTTGTGTATATTTTTGCAATGTCGAATTCTTGGATTTCGGTGACGGTTTGGTTGGGATGGGTTAGGTTTGTGAGGTTAGCGAGTTTTATGAAAATCTTACAATCTCGAACTCTTTGATTTCGGTGACGGTTAGGTTGGGTTGGGTTAAGTTTGGTGAGGTTAGCGAGTTTTGTGTATATTTTTGCATTGTCGAATTCTTTGACTTCGGTGATAGTTAGGCTTGTTTGGGTTAGGTTTGGTGAGGTAAGCGAGTTTTGTGTATATTTTTGCATTGTCGAATTCTTTTATTTCGGTGATAGTAGGGCTAGGTTGGGTTAGGTTTGGTGAGGTTAGCGAGTTTTGTGTATATTTTTGCATTGTCGAATTCTTTTATTTCGGTGATAGTGAGGCTAGGTTGGGTTAGGTTTGGTGAGGTTAGCGAGTTGTGTGTTTATTTTTGCAATGTCGAATTCTTTGATTTTGGTGATGGTTAGGTTAGGTTGGGTTAGATTTGGTGAGGTAAGCGGGTTTTGTGTATATTTTTGCAATGTCGAATTCTTTGATTTCGGTGACGGTTAGGTTGGGTTGGGTTAGGTTTGGTGAGGTTAGCGAGTTTTGTGAAAATCTTACAATCTCGAACTCTTTGATTTCGGTGACGGTTAGGTTGGGTTGGGTTAAGTTTGGTGAGGTTAGCGAGTTTTGTGTATATTTTTGAATTGTCGAATTCTTTGACTTCGGTGATAGTTAGGCTTGGTTGGGTTAGGTTTGGTGAGGTAAGCGAGTTTTGTGTATATTTTTGCGATGTCGAATTCTTTGATTTCGGTGATAGTTAGGCTAGGTTGGGTTAGGTTTGGTGAGGTTAGCGAGTTTTGTGTTTATTTTTAAAATGTCGAATTCTTTGATTTCGGTGATGGTTAGGTTAGGTTGGGTTAGGTTTAGTGAGGTAAGCGAGTTTTGTGTATATTTTTGTAATGTCGAATTCTTTGATTTCGGTGACGGTTAGGTTGGGTTGGGTTAGGTTTGGTGAGGTTAGCGAGTTTTGTGAAAATCTTACAATCTCGAACTCTTTGATTTCGGTGACAGTTAGGTTGGGTTGGGTTAAGTTTGGTGAGGTTAGCGAGTTTTGTGTATATTTTTGCATTGTCGAATTCTTTGACTTCGGTGATAGTTAGGCTTGGTTGGGTTAGGTTTGGTGAGGTAAGCGAGTTTTGTGTATATTTTTGCATTGTCGAATTCTTTTATTTCGGTGATAGTAGGGCTAGGTTGGGTTAGGTTTGGTGAGGTTAGCGAGTTTTGTGTATATTTTTGCGATGTCGAATTCTTTGATTTCGGTTATAGTTAGGCTAGGTTGGGTTAGGTTTGGTGAGGTTAGCAAGTTTTGTGTTTATTTTTAAAATGTCGAATTCTTTGATTTCGGTGATGGTTAGGTTAGGTTGGGTTAGGTTTAGTGAGGTAAGCAAGTTTTGTGTATATTTTTGCAATGTCGAATTCTTTGATTTCGGTGACGGTAAGGTTGGGTTGGGTTAGGTTTGGTGAGGTTAGCGAGTTTTGTGTAAATCTAAAAAACTCGATTTCTTTGATTTCGATGATCGTTAAGTTAGGTTGGGTTAGGTTTGGTGAGTGAAGCGAGTTTCGTGTATATTTTTGCAATGTCGAATTCTTTGATTTCGGTGACGGTTAGGTTGGGTTGGGTTAAGTTTGGTGAGGTTAGCGAGTTTTTTGTATATTTTTGCATTGTCGAATTCTTTGATTTCGGTGACGGTAAGGTTGGGTTGGGTAAGGATTGGTGAGGTTAGCGAGTTTTGTGTAAATCTAAAAAACTCGAGTTCTTTGATTTCGATGATCGTAAAGTTAGGTTGGGTTAGGTTTGGTAAATGTGAAGCGAGTTTCGTGTATATTTTTGCAATGTCGAATTCTTTGATTTCGGTGAAGGTAAGGCTAGGTTGGGTGAGGGTTGGTTAGGTTAGCGAGTTTTGTGTATATTTTTGCATTGTCGAATTCTTTGTTTTCGGTGATGGTTAGGTTAGGTTGGGTTAGGTTTAGTGAGGTAAGCGAGTTTTGTATATATTTTTGCAATGTCGAATTCTTTGATTTCGGTGACGGTTAGGTTGGGTTGGGTTAGGTTAGGTTAGGTTAGGTTAGGTTAGGTTAGGTTAGGTTAGGTTAGGTTAGGTGAGGTTAGCGAGTTTTGTGTAAATCTTAAAAACTCGAGTTCTTTGATTTCGTTGATCGTTAAGTTAGGTTGGGTGAGGTTTGGTGAGTGAAGCAAATTTCGTGTATATTTTTGCAATGTCGAATTCTTTGATTTCGGTGATGGTGAGGTTAGGTTGGGTTAGTTTTGGTGAGTAAAGCGAGTTTTGTTTAAATTTTAAAATCTCGAATTCTTTGTTTTCGGTGATAGTGAGGCTAGGTTGGGTTAGGTTTGGTGAGGTAAGCGAGTTTTGTGTATATTTTTGCATTGTCGAATTCTTTTATTTCGGTGATAGTAGGGCTAGGTTGGGTTAGGTTTGGTGAGGTTAGCGAGTTTTGTGTATATTTTTGCATTGTCGAATTCTTTTATTTCGGTGATAGTGAGGCTAGGTTGGGTTAGGTTTGGTGACGTTAGCGAGTTTTGTGTTTATTTTTGCAATGTCGAATTCTTTGATTTCGGTGATGGTTAGGTTAGGTTGGGTTAGATTTAGTGAGGTAAGCGGGTTTTGTGTATATTTTTGCAATGTCGAATTCTTTGATTTCGGTGATAGTTAGGCTAGGTCGGGTTAGGTTTGGTGAGGTAAGCGAGTTTTGTGTTTATTTTTAAAATGTCGAATTCTTTGATTTCGGTGATGGTTAGGTTAGGTTGGGTTAGGTTTAGTGAGGTAAGCGAGTTTTGTGTATATTTTTGCAATGTCGAATTCTTTGATTTCGGTGACGGTTAGGTTGGGTTGGGTTAGGTTTGGTGAGGTTAGCGAGTTTTGTGAAAATCTTACAATCTCGAACTCTTTGATTTCGGTGACGGTTAGGTTGGGTTGGGTTAAGTTTGGTGAGGTTAGCGAGTTTTGTGTATATTTTTGCATTGTCGAATTCTTTAACTTCGGTGATAGTTAGGCTTGGTTGGGTTAGGTTTGGTGAGGTAAGCGAGTTTTGTGTATATTTTTGCATTGTCGAATTCTTTTATTTCGGTGATAGAAGGGCTAGGTTGGGTTAGGTTTGGTGAGGTTAGCGAGTTTTGTGTATATTTTTGCGATGTCGAATTCTTTGATTTCGGTGATAGTAAGGCTAGGTTGGGTTAGGTTTGGTGAGGTTAGCGAGTTTTGTGTTTATTTTTAAAATGTCGAATTCTTTGATTTCGGTGATGGTTAGGTTAGGTTGGGTTAGGTTTAGTGAGGTAAGCGAGTTTTGTGTATATTTTTGCATTATCGAATTCTTTGATTTCGGTGACGGTTAGGTTGGGTTGGGTTAGGTTTGGTGAGGTTAGCGAGTTTTGTGAAAATCTAACAATCTCGAACTCTTTGATTTCGGTGACGGTTAGGTTGGGTTGGGTTAAGTTTGGTGAGGTTAGCGAGTTTTTTGTATATTTTTGCATTGTCGAATTCTTTGACTTCGGTGATAGTTAGGCTTGGTTGGGTTAGGTTTGGTGAGGTTAGCGAGTTTTGTGTTTATTTTTAAAATGTCGAATTCTTTGATTTCGGTGATGGTTAGGTTAGGTTGGGTTAGGTTTAGTGAGGTAAGCGAGTTTTGTGTATATTTTTGCAATGTCGAATTCTTTGATTTCGGTGACGGTTAGGTTGGGTTGGGTTAAGTTTGGTGAGGTTAGCGAGTTTTGTGTATATTTTTGCATTGTCGAATTCTTTGACTTCGGTGATAGTTAGGCTTGGTTGGGTTAGGTTTGGTGAGGTAAGCGAGTTTTGTGTATATTTTTGCATTGTCGAATTCTTTTATTTCGGTGATAGAAGGGCTAGGTTGGGTTAGGTTTGGTGAGGTTAGCGAGTTTTGTGTATATTTTTGCGATGTCGAATTCTTTGATTTCGGTGATAGTTAGGCTAGGTTGGGTTAGGTTTGGTGAGGTTAGCGAGTTTTGTGTTTATTTTTAAAATGTCGAATTCTTTGATTTCGGTGATGGTTAGGTTAGGTTGGGTTAGGTTTAGTGAGGTAAGCGAGTTTTGTGTATATTTTTGCATTATCGAATTCTTTGATTTCGGTGACGGTTAGGTTGGGTTGGGTTAGGTTTGGTGAGGTTAGCGAGTTTTGTGAAAATCTAACAATCTCGAACTCTTTGATTTCGGTGACGGTTAGGTTGGGTTGGGTTAAGTTTGGTGAGGTTAGCGAGTTTTTTGTATATTTTTGCATTGTCGAATTCTTTGACTTCGGTGATAGTTAGGCTTGGTTGGGTTAGGTTTGGTGAGGTAAGCGAGTTTTGTGTATATTTTTGCATTGTCGAATTCTTTTATTTCGGTGATAGTAGGGCTAGGTTGGGTTAGGTTTGGTGAGGTTAGCGAGTTTTGTGTATATTTTTGCGATGTCGAATTCTTTGATTTCGGTGATAGTTAGGCTAGGTTGGGTTAGGTTTGGTGAGGTTAGCAAGTTTTGTGTTTATTTTTAAAATGTCGAATTCTTTGATTTCGGTGACGGTTAGGTTGGGTTGGGTTAGGTTTGGTGAGGTTAGCGAGTTTTGTGTAAATCTAAAAAACTCGAGTTCTTTGATTTCGATGATCGTTAAGTTAGGTTGGGTTAGGTTTGGTGAGTGAAGCGAGTTTCGTGTATATTTTTGCAATGTCGAATTCTTTGATTTCGGTGATGGTAAGGCTAGGTTGGGTGAGGGTTGGTTAGGTTAGCGAGTTTTGTGTATATTTTTGCATTGTCGAATTCTTTGTTTTCGGTGATGGTTAGGTTAGGTTGGGTTAGGTTTAGTGAGGTAAGCGAGTTTTGTATATATTTTTGCAATGTCGAATTCTTTGATTTCGGTGACGGTTAGGTTGGGTTGGGTTAGGTTTGGTGAGGTTAGCGAGTTTTGTGTAAATCTTAAAAACTCGAGTTCTTTGATTTCGTTGATCGTTAAGTTAGGTTGGGTGAGGTTTGGTGAGTGAAGCAAATTTCGTGTATATTTTTGCAATGTCGAATTCTTTGATTTCGGTGATGGTTAGGTTAGGTTGGGTTAGTTTTGGTGAGTAAAGCGAGTTTTGTTTAAATTTTAAAATCTCGAATTCTTTGATTTCGGTGATGGTTAGGTTAGGTTGGGTTAGGTTTTGTGAGAAAAGCGGGTTTTGTGTATATTTTTCCATTGTCGAATTCTTTGTTTTCGGTGATAGTGAGGCTAGGTTGGGTTAGGTTTGGTGAGGTAAGCGAGTTTTGTGTATATTTTTGCATTGTCGAATTCTTTTATTTCGGTGATAGTAGGGCTAGGTTGGGTTAGGTTTGGTGAGGTTAGCGAGTTTTGTGTATATTTTTGCGATGTCGAATTCTTTGATTTCGGTGATAGTTAGGCTAGGTTGGGTTAGGTTTGGTGAGGTTAGCAAGTTTTGTGTTTATTTTTAAAATGTCGAATTCTTTGATTTCGGTGATGGTTAGGTTAGGTTGGGTTAGGTTTAGTGAGGTAAGCAAGTTTTGTGTATATTTTTGCAATGTCGAATTCTTTGATTTCGGTGACGGTTAGGTTGGGTTGGGTAAGGTTTGGTGAGGTTAGCGAGTTTTGTGTAAATCTAAAAAACTCGAGTTCTTTGATTTCGATGATCGTTAAGTTAGGTTGGGTTAGGTTTGGTGAGTGAAGCGAGTTTCGTGTATATTTTTGCAATGTCGAATTCTTTGATTTCGGTGATGGTAAGGCTAGGTTGGGTGAGGGTTGGTTAGGTTAGCGAGTTTTGTGTATATTTTTGCATTGTCGAATTCTTTGTTTTCGGTGATAGTGAGGCTAGGTTGGGTTAGGTTTGGTGAGGTTAGCGAGTTTTGTGAAAATCTTACAATCTCGAACTCTTTGATTTCGGTGACGGTTAGGTTGGGTTGGGTTAAGTTTGGTGAGGTTAGCGAGTTTTGTGTATATTTTTGCATTGTCGAATTCTTTGACTTCGGTAATAGTTAGGCTTGGTTGGGTTAGGTTTGGTGAGGTAAGCGAGTTTTGTGTATATTTTTGCGATGTCGAATTCTTTGATTTCGGTGATAGTTAGGCTAGGTCGGGTAAGGTTTGGTGAGGTAAGCGAGTTTTGTGTTTATTTTTAAAATGTCGAATTCTTTGATTTCGGTGATGGTTAGGTTAGGTTGGGTTAGGTTTAGTGAGGTAAGCGAGTTTTGTGTATATTTTTGCAATGTCGAATTCTTTGATTTCGGTGATGGTTAGGTTAGGTTGGGTTAGTTTTGGTGAGTAAAGCGAGTTTTGTTTAAATTTTAAAATCTCGAATTCTTTGATTTCGGTGATGGTTAGGTTAGGTTGGGTTAGGTTTTGTGAGAAAAGCGGGTTTTGTGTATATTTTTGCATTGTCGAATTCTTTGTTTTCGGTGATAGTGAGGCTAGGTTGGGTTAGGTTTGGTGAGGTAAGCGAGTTTTGTGTATATTTTTGCATTGTCGAATTCTTTTATTTCGGTGATAGTAGGGCTAGGTTGGGTTAGGTTTGGTGAGGTTAGCGAGTTTTGTGTTTATTTTTGCAATGTCGAATTCTTTGATTTCGGTGATGGTTAGGTTAGGTTGGGTTAGATTTAGTGAGGTAAGCGGGTTTTGTGTATATTTTTGCAATGTCGAATTCTTTGATTTCGGTGATAGTTAGGCTAGGTCGGGTTAGGTTTGGTGAGGTAAGCGAGTTTTGTGTTTATTTTTAAAATGTCGAATTCTTTGATTTCGGTGATGGTTAGGTTAGGTTGGGTTAGGTTTAGTGAGGTAAGCGAGTTTTGTGTATATTTTTGCAATGTCGAATTCTTTGATTTCGGTGACGGTTAGGTTGGGTTGGGTTAGGTTTGGTGAGGTTAGCGAGTTTTGTGAAAATCTTACAATCTCGAACTCTTTGATTTCGGTGACGGTTAGGTTGGGTTGGGTTAAGTTTGGTGAGGTTAGCGAGTTTTGTGTATATTTCTGCATTGTCGAATTCTTTGACTTTGGTGATAGTTAGGCTTGGTTGGGTTAGGTTTGGTGAGGTAAGCGAGTTTTGTGTATATTTTTGCATTGTCGAATTCTTTTATTTCGGTGATAGAAGGGCTAGGTTGGGTTAGGTTTGGTGAGGTTAGCGAGTTTTGTGTATATTTTTGCGATGTCGAATTCTTTGATTTCGGTGATAGTTAGGCTAGGTTGGGTTAGGTTTGGTGAGGTTAGCGAGTTTTGTGTTTATTTTTAAAATGTCGAATTCTTTGATTTCGGTGATGGTTAGGTTAGGTTGGGTTAGGTTTAGTGAGGTAAGCGAGTTTTGTGTATATTTTTGCAATCTCGAATTCTTTGATTTCGGTGATGGTTAGGTTAGGTTGGGTTAGTTTTGGTGAGTAAAGCGAGTTTTGTTTAAATTTTAAAATCTCGAATTCTTTGATTTCGGTGATGGTTAGGTTAGGTTGGGTTAGGTTTTGTGAGAAAAGCGGGTTTTGTGTATATTTTTGCATTGTCGAATTCTTTGTTTTCGGTGATAGTAAGGCTAGGTTGGGTTAGGTTTGGTGAGGTTAGCGAGTTTTGTGTATATTTTTGCATTGTCGAATTCTTTTATTTCGGTGATAGTGAGGCTAGGTTGGGTTAGGTTTGGTGAGGTAAGCGAGTTTTGTGTATATTTTTGCGATGTCGAATTCTTTGATTTCGGTGATAGTTAGGCTAGGTTGGGTTAGGTTTGGTGAGGTTAGCGAGTTTTGTGTTTATTTTTAAAATGTCGAATTCTTTGATTTCGGTGATGGTTAGGTTAGGTTGGGTTAGGTTTAGTGAGGTAAGCTAGTTTTGTGTATATTTTTGCATTGTCGAATTCTTTGATTTTAGGTGACGGTTAGGTTGGGTTGGGTTAGGTTTGGTGAGGTTAGCGAGTTTTGTGAAAATCTTACAATCTCGAACTCTTTGATTTCGGTGACGGTTAGGTTGGGTTGGGTTAAGTTTGGTGAGGTTAGCGAGTTTTTTGTATATTTTTGCATTGTCGAGTTCTTTGACTTCGGTGATAGTTAGGCTTGGTTGGGTTAGGTTTGGTGAGGTAAGCGAGTTTTGTGTATATTTTTGCATTGTCGAATTCTTTTATTTCGGTGATAGTAGGGCTAGGTTGGGTTAGGTTTGGTGAGGTTAGCGAGTTTTGTGTATATTTTTGCGATGTCGAATTCTTTGATTTCGGTGATAGTTAGGCTAGGTTGGGTTAGGTTTGGTGAGGTTAGCAAGTTTTGTGTTTATTTTTAAAATGTCGAATTCTTTGATTTCGGTGATGGTTAGGTTAGGTTGGGTTAGGTTTAGTGAGGTAAGCAAGTTTTGTGTATATTTTTGCAATGTCGAATTCTTTGATTTCGGTGACGGTTAGGTTGGGTTGGGTAAGGTTTGGTGAGGTTAGCGAGTTTTGTGTAAATCTAAAAAACTCGAGTTCTTTGATTTCGATGATCGTTAAGTTAGGTTGGGTTAGGTTTGGTGAGTGAAGCGAGTTTCGAATTTCGAAATTCGGTGATAGTTAGGCTAGGTTGGGTGAGGGTTGGTTAGGTTAGCGAGTTTTGTGTATATTTTTGCATTGTCGAATTCTTTGTTTTCGGTGATAGTGAGGCTAGGTTGGGTTAGGTTTGGTGAGGTTAGCGAGTTTTGTGAAAATCTTACAATCTCGAACTCTTTGATTTCGGTGACGGTTAGGTTGGGTTGGGTTAAGTTTGGTGAGGTTAGCGAGTTTTGTGTATATTTTTGCATTGTCGAATTCTTTGACTTCGGTAATAGTTAGGCTTGGTTGGGTTAGGTTTGGTGAGGTAAGCGAGTTTTGTGTATATTTTTGCGATGTCGAATTCTTTGATTTCGGTGATAGTTAGGCTAGGTCGGGTAAGGTTTGGTGAGGTAAGCGAGTTTTGTGTTTATTTTTAAAATGTCGAATTCTTTGATTTCGGTGATGGTTAGGTTAGGTTGGGTTAGTTTTGGTGAGTAAAGCGAGTTTTGTTTAAATTTTAAAATCTCGAATTCTTTGATTTCGGTGATGGTTAGGTTAGGTTGGGTTAGGTTTTGTGAGAAAAGCGGGTTTTGTGTATATTTTTGCATTGTCGAATTCTTTGTTTTCGGTGATAGTAAGGCTAGGTTGGGTTAGGTTTGGTGAGGTTAGCGAGTTTTGTGTATATTTTTGCATTGTCGAATTCTTTTATTTCGGTGATAGTGAGGCTAGGTTGGGTTAGGTTTGGTGAGGTTAGCGAGTTTTGTGTTTATTTTTGCAATGTCGAATTCTTTGATTTCGGTGATAGTTAGGCTAGGTCGGGTTAGGTTTGGTGAGGTAAGTGAGTTTTGTGTTTATTTTTAAAATGTCGAATTCTTTGATTTCAGTGATGGTTAGGTTAGGTTGGGTTAGGTTTAGTGAGGTAAGCGAGTTTTGTGTATATTTTTGCAATGTCGAATTCTTGGATTTCGGTGACGGTTTGGTTGGGATGGGTTAGGTTTGTGAGGTTAGCGAGTTTTATGAAAATCTTACAATCTCGAACTCTTTGATTTCGGTGACGGTTAGGTTGGGTTGGGTTAAGTTTGGTGAGGTTAGCGAGTTTTGTGTATATTTTTGCATTGTCGAATTCTTTGACTTCGGTGATAGTTAGGCTTGTTTGGGTTAGGTTTGGTGAGGTAAGCGAGTTTTGTGTATATTTTTGCATTGTCGAATTCTTTTATTTCGGTGATAGTAGGGCTAGGTTGGGTTAGGTTTGGTGAGGTTAGCGAGTTTTGTGTATATTTTTGCATTGTCGAATTCTTTTATTTCGGTGATAGTGAGGCTAGGTTGGGTTAGGTTTGGTGAGGTTAGCGAGTTGTGTGTTTATTTTTGCAATGTCGAATTCTTTGATTTTGGTGATGGTTAGGTTAGGTTGGGTTAGATTTGGTGAGGTAAGCGGGTTTTGTGTATATTTTTGCAATGTCGAATTCTTTGATTTCGGTGACGGTTAGGTTGGGTTGGGTTAGGTTTGGTGAGGTTAGCGAGTTTTGTGAAAATCTTACAATCTCGAACTCTTTGATTTCGGTGACGGTTAGGTTGGGTTGGGTTAGGTTTGGTGAGGTAAGCGAGTTTTGTGTATATTTTTGCGATGTCGAATTCTTTGATTTCGGTGATAGTTAGGCTAGGTTGGGTTAGGTTTGGTGAGGTTAGCGAGTTTTGTGTTTATTTTTAAAATGTCGAATTCTTTGATTTCGGTGATGGTTAGGTTAGGTTGGGTTAGGTTTAGTGAGGTAAGCGAGTTTTGTGTATATTTTTGTAATGTCGAATTCTTTGATTTCGGTGACGGTTAGGTTGGGTTGGGTTAGGTTTGGTGAGGTTAGCGAGTTTTGTGAAAATCTTACAATCTCGAACTCTTTGATTTCGGTGACGGTTAGGTTGGGTTGGGTTAAGTTTGGTGAGGTTAGCGAGTTTTGTGTATATTTTTGCATTGTCGAATTCTTTGACTTCGGTGATAGTTAGGCTTGGTTGGGTTAGGTTTGGTGAGGTAAGCGAGTTTTGTGTATATTTTTGCATTGTCGAATTCTTTTATTTCGGTGATAGTAGGGCTAGGTTGGGTTAGGTTTGGTGAGGTTAGCGAGTTTTGTGTATATTTTTGCGATGTCGAATTCTTTGATTTCGGTTATAGTTAGGCTAGGTTGGGTTAGGTTTGGTGAGGTTAGCAAGTTTTGTGTTTATTTTTAAAATGTCGAATTCTTTGATTTCGGTGATGGTTAGGTTAGGTTGGGTTAGGTTTAGTGAGGTAAGCAAGTTTTGTGTATATTTTTGCAATGTCGAATTCTTTGATTTCGGTGACGGTTAGGTTGGGTTGGGTTAGGTTTGGTGAGGTTAGCGAGTTTTGTGTTAATCTAAAAAACTCGATTTCTTTGATTTCGATGATCGTTAAGTTAGGTTGGGTTAGGTTTGGTGAGTGAAGCGAGTTTCGTGTATATTTTTGCAATGTCGAATTCTTTGATTTCGGTGACGGTTAGGTTGGGTTGGGTTAAGTTTGGTAAGGTTAGCGAGTTTTTTGTATATTTTTGCATTGTCGAATTCTTTGATTTCGGTGACGGTTAGGTTGGGTTGGGTAAGGATTGGTGAGGTTAGCGAGTTTTGTGTAAATCTAAAAAACTCGAGTTCTTTGATTTCGATGATCGTTTAGTTAGGTTGGGTTAGGTTTGGTAAATGTGAAGCGAGTTTCGTGTATATTTTTGCAATGTCGAATTCTTTGATTTCGGTGATGGTAAGGCTAGGTTGGGTGAGGGTTGGTTAGGTTAGCGAGTTTTGTGTATATTTTTGCATTGTCGAATTCTTTGTTTTCGGTGATGGTTAGGTTAGGTTGGGTTAGGTTTAGTGAGGTAAGCGAGTTTTGTATATATTTTTGCAATGTCGAATTCTTTGATTTCGGTGACGGTTAGGTTGGGTTGGGTTAGGTTAGGTTAGGTTAGGTTAGGTTAGGTTAGGTTAGGTTAGGTTAGGTTAGGTGAGGTTAGCGAGTTTTGTGTAAATCTTAAAAACTCGAGTTCTTTGATTTCGTTGATCGTTAAGTTAGGTTGGGTGAGGTTTGGTGAGTGAAGCAAATTTCGTGTATATTTTTGCAATGTCGAATTCTTTGATTTCGGTGATGGTTAGGTTAGGTTGGGTTAGTTTTGGTGAGTAAAGCGAGTTTTGTTTAAATTTTAAAATCTCGAATTCTTTGTTTTCGGTGATAGTGAGGCTAGGTTGGGTTAGGTTTGGTGAGGTAAGCGAGTTTTGTGTATATTTTTGCATTGTCGAATTCTTTTATTTCGGTGATAGTAGGGCTAGGTTGGGTTAGGTTTGGTGAGGTTAGCGAGTTTTGTGTATATTTTTGCATTGTCGAATTCTTTTATTTCGGTGATAGTGAGGCTAGGTTGGGTTAGGTTTGGTGACGTTAGCGAGTTTTGTGTTTATTTTTGCAATGTCGAATTCTTTGATTTCGGTGATGGTTAGGTTAGGTTGGGTTAGATTTAGTGAGGTAAGCGGGTTTTGTGTATATTTTTGCAATGTCGAATTCTTTGATTTCGGTGATAGTTAGGCTAGGTCGGGTTAGGTTTGGTGAGGTAAGCGAGTTTTGTGTTTATTTTTAAAATGTTGAATTCTTTGATTTCGGTGATGGTTAGGTTAGGTTGGGTTAGGTTTAGTGAGGTAAGCGAGTTTTGTGTATATTTTTGCAATGTCGAATTCTTTGATTTCGGTGACGGTTAGGTTGGGTTGGGTTAGGTTTGGTGAGGTTAGCGAGTTTTGTGAAAATCTTACAATCTCGAACTCTTTGATTTCGGTGACGGTTAGGTTGGGTTGGGTTAAGTTTGGTGAGGTTAGCGAGTTTTGTGTATATTTTTGCATTGTCGAATTCTTTGACTTCGGTGATAGTTAGGCTTGGTTGGGTTAGGTTTGGTGAGGTAAGCGAGTTTTGTGTATATTTTTGCATTGTCGAATTCTTTTATTTCGGTGATAGAAGGGCTAGGTTGGGTTATGTTTGGTGAGGTTAGCGAGTTTTGTGTATATTTTTGCGATGTCGAATTCTTTGATTTCGGTGATAGTTAGGCTAGGTTGGGTTAGGTTTGGTGAGGTTAGCGAGTTTTGTGTTTATTTTTAAAATGTCGAATTCTTTGATTTCGGTGATGGTTAGGTTAGGTTGGGTTAGGTTTAGTGAGGTAAGCGAGTTTTGTGTATATTTTTGCAATCTCGAATTCTTTGATTTCGGTGATGGTTAGGTTAGGTTGGGTTAGTTTTGGTGAGTAAAGCGAGTTTTGTTTAAATTTTAAAATCTCGAATTCTTTGATTTCGGTGATGGTTAGGTTAGGTTGGGTTAGGTTTTGTGAGAAAAGCGGGTTTTGTGTATATTTTTGCATTGTCGAATTCTTTGTTTTCGGTGATAGTAAGGCTAGGTTGGGTTAGGTTTGGTGAGGTTAGCGAGTTTTGTGTATATTTTTGCATTGTCGAATTCTTTGACTTCGGTGATAGTTAGGCTTGGTTGGGTTAGGTTTGGTGAGGTTAGCGAGTTTTGTGTTTATTTTTAAAATGTCGAATTCTTTGATTTCGGTGATGGTTAGGTTAGGTTGGGTTAGGTTTAGTGAGGTAAGCGAGTTTTGTGTATATTTTTGCAATGTCGAATTCTTTGATTTCGGTGACGGTTAGGTTGGGTTGGGTTAAGTTTGGTGAGGTTAGCGAGTTTTGTGTATATTTTTGCATTGTCGAATTCTTTGACTTCGGTGATAGTTAGGCTTGGTTGGGTTAGGTTTGGTGAGGTAAGCGAGTTTTGTGTATATTTTTGCATTGTCGAATTCTTTTATTTCGGTGATAGAAGGGCTAGGTTGGGTTAGGTTTGGTGAGGTTAGCGAGTTTTGTGTATATTTTTGCGATGTCGAATTCTTTGATTTCGGTGATAGTTAGGCTAGGTTGGGTTAGGTTTGGTGAGGTTAGCGAGTTTTGTGTTTATTTTTAAAATGTCGAATTCTTTGATTTCGGTGATGGTTAGGTTAGGTTGGGTTAGGTTTAGTGAGGTAAGCGAGTTTTGTGTATATTTTTGCAATCTCGATTTCTTTGATTTCGGTGATGGTTAGGTTAGGTTGGGTTAGTTTTGGTGAGTAAAGCGAGTTTTGTTTAAATTTTAAAATCTCGAATTCTTTGATTTCGGTGATGGTTAGTTTAGGTTGGGTTAGGTTTTGTGAGAAAAGCGGGTTTTGTGTATATTTTTGCATTGTCGAATTTTTTGTTTTCGGTGATAGTAAGGCTAGGTTGGGTTAGGTTTGGTGAGGTTAGCGAGTTTTGTGTATATTTTTGCATTGTCGAATTCTTTTATTTCGGTGATAGTGAGGCTAGGTTGGGTTAGGTTTGGTGAGGTAAGCGAGTTTTGTGTATATTTTTGCGATGTCGAATTCTTTGATTTCGGTGATAGTTAGGCTAGGTTGGGTTAGGTTTGGTGAGGTTAGCGAGTTTTGTGGTTATTTTTAAAATGTCGAATTCTTTGATTTCGGTGATGGTTAGGTTAGGTTGGGTTAGGTTTAGTGAGGTAAGCGAGTTTTGTGTATATTTTTGCATTGTCGAATTCTTTGATTTCGGTGACGGTTAGGTTGGGTTGGGTTAGGTTTGGTGAGGTTAGCGAGTTTTGTGAAAATCTAACAATCTCGAACTCTTTGATTTCGGTGACGGTTAGGTTGGGTTGGGTTAAGTTTGGTGAGGTTAGCGAGTTTTTTGTATATTTTTGCATTGTCGAATTCTTTGACTTCGGTGATAGTTAGGCTTGGTTGGGTTAGGTTTGGTGAGGTAAGCGAGTTTTGTGTATATTTTTGCATTGTCGAATTCTTTTATTTCGGTGATAGTAGGGCTAGGTTGGGTCAGGTTTGGTGAGGTTAGCGAGTTTTGTGTAAATTTTTGCGATGTCGAATTCTTTGATTTCGGTGATAGTTAGGCTAGGTTGGGTTAGGTTTGGTGAGGTTAACAAGTTTTGTGTTTATTTTTAAAATGTCGAATTCTTTGATTTCGGTGACGGTTAGGTTGGGTTGGGTTAGGTTTCGTGAGGTTAGCGAGTTTTGTGTAAATCTAAAAAACTCGAGTTCTTTGATTTCGATGATCGTTAAGTTAGGTTGGGTTAGGTTTGGTGAGTGAAGCGAGTTTCGTGTATATTTTTGCAATGTCGAATTCTTTGATTTCGGTGATGGTAAGGCTAGGTTGGGTGAGGGTTGGTTAGGTTAGCGAGTTTTGTGTATATTTTTGCATTGTCGAATTCTTTGTTTTCGGTGATGGTTAGGTTAGGTTGGGTTAGGTTTAGTGAGGTAAGCGAGTTTTGTATATATTTTTGCAATGTCGAATTCTTTGATTTCGGTGACGGTTAGGTTGGGTTGGGTTAGGTTTGGTGAGGTTAGCGAGTTTTGTGTAAATCTTAAAAACTCGAGTTCTTTGATTTCGTTGATCGTTAAGTTAGGTTGGGTGAGGTTTGGTGAGTGAAGCAAATTTCGTGTATATTTTTGCAATGTCGAATTCTTTGATTTCGGTGATGGTTAGGTTAGGTTGGGTTAGTTTTGGTGAGTAATGCGAGTTTTGTTTAAATTTTAAAATCTCGAATTCTTTGATTTCGGTGATGGTTAGGTTAGGTTGGGTTAGGTTTTGTGAGAAAAGCGGGTTTTGTGTATATTTTTCCATTGTCGAATTCTTTGTTTTCGGTGATAGTGAGGCTAGGTTGGGTTAGGTTTGGTGAGGTAAGCGAGTTTTGTGTATATTTTTGCATTGTCGAATTCTTTTATTTCGGTGATAGTAGGGCTAGGTTGGGTTAGGTTTGGTGAGGTTAGCGAGTTTTGTGTATATTTTTGCATTGTCGAATTCTTTGATTTCGGTGATGGTTAATTTAGGTTGGGTTAGATTTGGTGAGGTAAGCGGGTTTTGTGTATATTTTTGCAATGTCGAATTCTTTGATTTCGGTGATAGTTAGGCTAGGTCGGGTTATGTTTGGTAAGGTAAGCGAGTTTTGTGTTTATTTTTAAAATGTCGAATTCTTTGATTTCGGTGATGGTTAGGTTAGGTTGGGTTAGGTTTAGTGAGGTAAGCGAGTTTTGTGTATATTTTTGCAATGTCGAATTCGTTGATTTCGGTGACGGTAAGGTTGGGTTGGGTTAGGTTTGGTGAGGTTAGCGAGTTTTGTGAAAATCTTACAATCTCGAACTCTTTGATTTCGGTGACGGTTAGGTTGGGTTGGGTTAAGTTTGGTGAGGTCAGCGAGTTTTGTGTATATTTTTGCATTGTCGAATTCTTTGACTTCGGTGATAGTTAGGCTTGGTTGGGTTAGGTTTGGTGAGGTAAGCGAGTTTTGTGTATATTTTTGCATTGTCGAATTCTTTTATTTCGGTGATAGAAGGGCTAGGTTGGGTTAGGTTTGGTGAGGTTAGCGAGTTTTGTGTATATTTTTGCGATGTCGAATTCTTTGATTTCGGTGATAGTTAGGCTAGGTTAGGTTAGGTTAGGTTAGGTTGGGTTAGGTTTGGTGAGGTTAGCGAGTTTTGTGAAAATCTTACAATCTCGAACTCTTTGATTTCGGTGACGGTTAGGTTGGGTTGGGTTAAGTTTGGTGAGGTCAGCGAGTTTTGTGTATATTTTTGCATTGTCGAATTCTTTGACTTCGGTGATAGTTAGGCTTGGTTGGGTTAGGTTTGGTGAGGTAAGCGAGTTTTGTGTATATTTTTGCGATGTCGAATTCTTTGATTTCGGTGATAGTTAGGCTAGGTCGGGTAAGGTTTGGTGAGGTAAGCGAGTTTTGTGAAAATCTTACAATCTCGAACTCTTTGATTTCGGTGACGGTTAGGTTGGGTTGGGTTAAGTTTGGTGAGGTTAGCGAGTTTTGTGTATATTTTTGCATTGTCGAATTCTTTGACTTCGGTAATAGTTAGGCTTGGTTGGGTTAGGTTTGGTGAGGTAAGCGAGTTTTGTGTATATTTTTGCGATGTCGAATTCTTTGATTTCGGTGATAGTTAGGCTAGGTCGGGTAAGGTTTGGTGAGGTAAGCGAGTTTTGTGTTTATTTTTAAAATGTCGAATTCTTTGATTTCGGTGATGGTTAGGTTAGGTTGGGTTAGGTTTAGTGAGGTAAGCGAGTTTTGTGTATATTTTTGCAATGTCGAATTCTTTGATTTCGGTGATGGTTAGGTTAGGTTGGGTTAGTTTTGGTGAGTAAAGCGAGTTTTGTTTAAATTTTAAAATCTCGAATTCTTTGATTTCGGTGATGGTTAGGTTAGGTTGGGTTAGGTTTTGTGAGAAAAGCGGGTTTTGTGTATATTTTTTCATTGTCGAATTCTTTGACTTCGGTGATAGTTAGGCTTGGTTGGGTTAGGTTTGGTGAGGTAAGCGAGTTTTGTGTATATTTTTGCATTGTCGAATTCTTTTATTTCGGTGATAGAAGGGCTAGGTTGGGTTAGGTTTGGTGAGGTTAGCGAGTTTTGTGTATATTTTTGCGATGTCGAATTCTTTGATTTCGGTGATAGTTAGGCTAGGTTAGGTTAGGTTAGGTTAGGTTGGGTTAGGTTTGGTGAGGTTAGCGAGTTTTGTGAAAATCTTACAATCTCGAACTCTTTGATTTCGGTGACGGTTAGGTTGGGTTGGGTTAAGTTTGGTGAGGTCAGCGAGTTTTGTGTATATTTTTGCATTGTCGAATTCTTTGACTTCGGTGATAGTTAGGCTTGGTTGGGTTAGGTTTGGTGAGGTAAGCGAGTTTTGTGTATATTTTTGCGATGTCGAATTCTTTGATTTCGGTGATAGTTAGGCCAGGTCGGGTAAGGTTTGGTGAGGTAAGCGAGTTTTGTGAAAATCTTACAATCTCGAACTCTTTGATTTCGGTGACGGTTAGGTTGGGTTGGGTTAAGTTTGGTGAGGTTAGCGAGTTTTGTGTATATTTTTGCATTGTCGAATTCTTTGACTTCGGTAATAGTTAGGCTTGGTTGGGTTAGGTTTGGTGAGGTAAGCGAGTTTTGTGTATATTTTTGCGATGTCGAATTCTTTGATTTCGGTGATAGTTAGGCTAGGTCGGGTAAGGTTTGGTGAGGTAAGCGAGTTTTGTGTTTATTTTTAAAATGTCGAATTCTTTGATTTCGGTGATGGTTAGGTTAGGTTGGGTTAGGTTAAGTGAGGTAAGCGAGTTTTGTGTATATTTTTGCAATGTCGAATTCTTTGATTTCGGTGATGGTTAGGTTAGGTTGGGTTAGTTTTGGTGAGTAAAGCGAGTTTTGTTTAAATTTTAAAATCTCGAATTCTTTGATTTCGGTGATGGTTAGGTTAGGTTGGGTTAGGTTTTGTGAGAAAAGCGGGTTTTGTGTATATTTTTGCATTGTCGAATTCTTTGTTTTCGGTGATAGTGAGGCTAGGTTGGGTTAGGTTTGGTGAGGTAAGCGAGTTTTGTGTATATTTTTGCATTGTCGAATTCTTTTATTTCGGTGATAGTAGGGCTAGGTTGGGTTAGGTTTGGTGAGGCTAGCGAGTTTTGTGTTTATTTTTGCAATGTCGAATTCTTTGATTTCGGTGATGGTTAGGTTAGGTTGGGTTAGTTTTGGTGAGTAAAGCGAGTTTTGTTTAAATTTTAAAATCTCGAATTCTTTGATTTCGGTGATGGTTAGGTTAGGTTGGGTTAGGTTTAGTGAGGTAAGCGAGTTTTGTGTATATTTTTGCAATGTCGAATTCTTTGATTTCGGTGACGGTTAGGTTGGGTTGGGTTAAGTTTGGTGAGGTTAGCGAGTTTTGTGTATATTTTTGCATTGTCGAATTCTTTGACTTCGGTGATAGTTAGGCTTGGTTGGGTTAGGTTTGGTGAGGTAAGCGAGTTTTGTGTATATTTTTGCATTGTCGAATTCTTTTATTTCGGTGATAGAAGGGCTAGGTTGGGTTAGGTTTGGTGAGGTTAGCGAGTTTTGTGTATATTTTTGCGATGTCGAATTCTTTGATTTCGGTGATAGTTAGGCTAGGTTGGGTTAGGTTTGGTGAGGTTAGCGAGTTTTGTGTTTATTTTTAAAATGTCGAATTCTTTGATTTCGGTGATGGTTAGGTTAGGTTAGGTTAGGTTTAGTGAGGTAAGCGAGTTTTGTGTATATTTTTGCAATCTCGATTTCTTTGATTTCGGTGATGGTTAGGTTAGGTTGGGTTAGTTTTGGTGAGTAAAGCGAGTTTTGTTTAAATTTTAAAATCTCGAATTCTTTGATTTCGGTGATGGTTAGTTTAGGTTGGGTTAGGTTTTGTGAGAAAAGCGGGTTTTGTGTATATTTTTGCATTGTCGAATTTTTTGTTTTCGGTGATAGTAAGGCTAGGTTGGGTTAGGTTTGGTGAGGTTAGCGAGTTTTGTGTATATTTTTGCATTGTCGAATTCTTTTATTTCGGTGATAGTGAGGCTAGGTTGGGTTAGGTTTGGTGAGGTAAGCGAGTTTTGTGTATATTTTTGCGATGTCGAATTCTTTGATTTCGGTGATAGTTAGGCTAGGTTGGGTTAGGTTTGGTGAGGTTAGCGAGTTTTGTGGTTATTTTTAAAATGTCGAATTCTTTGATTTCGGTGATGGTTAGGTTAGGTTGGGTTAGGTTTAGTGAGGTAAGCGAGTTTTGTGTATATTTTTGCATTGTCGAATTCTTTGATTTCGGTGACGGTTAGGTTGGGTTGGGTTAGGTTTGGTGAGGTTAGCGAGTTTTGTGAAAATCTAACAATCTCGAACTCTTTGATTTCGGTGACGGTTAGGTTGGGTTGGGTTAAGTTTGGTGAGGTTAGCGAGTTTTTTGTATATTTTTGCATTGTCGAATTCTTTGACTTCGGTGATAGTTAGGCTTGGTTGGGTTAGGTTTGGTGAGGTAAGCGAGTTTTGTGTATATTTTTGCATTGTCGAATTCTTTTATTTCGGTGATAGTAGGGCTAGGTTGGGTTAGGTTTGGTGAGGTTAGCGAGTTTTGTGTATATTTTTGCGATGTCGAATTCTTTGATTTCGGTGATAGTTAGGCTAGGTTGGGTTAGGTTTGGTGAGGTTAGCAAGTTTTGTGTTTATTTTTAAAATGTCGAATTCTTTGATTTCGGTGACGGTTAGGTTGGGTTGGGTTAGGTTTCGTGAGGTTAGCGAGTTTTGTGTAAATCTAAAAAACTCGAGTTCTTTGATTTCGATGATCGTTAAGTTAGGTTGGGTTAGGTTTGGTGAGTGAAGCGAGTTTCGTGTATATTTTTGCAATGTCGAATTCTTTGATTTCGGTGATGGTAAGGCTAGGTTGGGTGAGGGTTGGTTAGGTTAGCGAGTTTTGTGTATATTTTTGCATTGTCGAATTCTTTGTTTTCGGTGATGGTTAGGTTAGGTTGGGTTAGGTTTAGTGAGGTAAGCGAGTTTTGTATATATTTTTGCAATGTCGAATTCTTTGATTTCGGTGACGGTTAGGTTGGGTTGGGTTAGGTTTGGTGAGGTTAGCGAGTTTTGTGTAAATCTTAAAAACTCGAGTTCTTTGATTTCGTTGATCGTTAAGTTAGGTTGGGTGAGGTTTGGTGAGTGAAGCAAATTTCGTGTATATTTTTGCAATGTCGAATTCTTTGATTTCGGTGATGGTTAGGTTAGGTTGGGTTAGTTTTGGTGAGTAATGCGAGTTTTGTTTAAATTTTAAAATCTCGAATTCTTTGATTTCGGTGATGGTTAGGTTAGGTTGGGTTAGGTTTTGTGAGAAAAGCGGGTTTTGTGTATATTTTTCCATTGTCGAATTCTTTGTTTTCGGTGATAGTGAGGCTAGGTTGGGTTAGGTTTGGTGAGGGAAGCGAGTTTTGTGTATATTTTTGCATTGTCGAATTCTTTTATTTCGGTGATAGTAGGGCTAGGTTGGGTTAGGTTTGGTGAGGTTAGCGAGTTTTGTGTATATTTTTGCATTGTCGAATTCTTTGATTTCGGTGATGGTTAATTTAGGTTGGGTTAGATTTGGTGAGGTAAGCGGGTTTTGTGTATATTTTTGCAATGTCGAATTCTTTGATTTCGGTGATAGTTAGGCTAGGTCGGGTTATGTTTGGTAAGGTAAGCGAGTTTTGTGTTTATTTTTAAAATGTCGAATTCTTTGATTTCGGTGATGGTTAGGTTAGGTTGGGTTAGGTTTAGTGAGGTAAGCGAGTTTTGTGTATATTTTTGCAATGTCGAATTCGTTGATTTCGGTGACGGTAAGGTTGGGTTGGGTTAGGTTTGGTGAGGTTAGCGAGTTTTGTGAAAATCTTACAATCTCGAACTCTTTGATTTCGGTGACGGTTAGGTTGGGTTGGGTTAAGTTTGGTGAGGTCAGCGAGTTTTGTGTATATTTTTGCATTGTCGAATTCTTTGACTTCGGTGATAGTTAGGCTTGGTTGGGTTAGGTTTGGTGAGGTAAGCGAGTTTTGTGTATATTTTTGCATTGTCGAATTCTTTTATTTCGGTGATAGAAGGGCTAGGTTGGGTTAGGTTTGGTGAGGTTAGCGAGTTTTGTGTATATTTTTGCGATGTCGAATTCTTTGATTTCGGTGATAGTTAGGCTAGGTTAGGTTAGGTTAGGTTAGGTTGGGTTAGGTTTGGTGAGGTTAGCGAGTTTTGTGAAAATCTTACAATCTCGAACTCTTTGATTTCGGTGACGGTTAGGTTGGGTTGGGTTAAGTTTGGTGAGGTCAGCGAGTTTTGTGTATATTTTTGCATTGTCGAATTCTTTGACTTCGGTGATAGTTAGGCTTGGTTGGGTTAGGTTTGGTGAGGTAAGCGAGTTTTGTGTATATTTTTGCGATGTCGAATTCTTTGATTTCGGTGATAGTTAGGCTAGGTCGGGTAAGGTTTGGTGAGGTAAGCGAGTTTTGTGAAAATCTTACAATCTCGAACTCTTTGATTTCGGTGACGGTTAGGTTGGGTTGGGTTAAGTTTGGTGAGGTTAGCGAGTTTTGTGTATATTTTTGCATTGTCGAATTCTTTGACTTCGGTAATAGTTAGGCTTGGTTAGGTTAGGTTTGGTGAGGTAAGCGAGTTTTGTGTATATTTTTGCGATGTCGAATTCTTTGATTTCGGTGATAGTTAGGCTAGGTCGGGTAAGGTTTGGTGAGGTAAGCGAGTTTTGTGTTTATTTTTAAAATGTCGAATTCTTTGATTTCGGTGATGGTTAGGTTAGGTTGGGTTAGGTTTAGTGAGGTAAGCGAGTTTTGTGTATATTTTTGCAATGTCGAATTCTTTGATTTCGGTGATGGTTAGGTTAGGTTGGGTTAGTTTTGGTGAGTAAAGCGAGTTTTGTTTAAATTTTAAAATCTCGAATTCTTTGATTTCGGTGATGGTTAGGTTAGGTTGGGTTAGGTTTTGTGAGAAAAGCGGGTTTTGTGTATATTTTTTCATTGTCGAATTCTTTGACTTCGGTGATAGTTAGGCTTGGTTGGGTTAGGTTTGGTGAGGTAAGCGAGTTTTGTGTATATTTTTGCATTGTCGAATTCTTTTATTTCGGTGATAGAAGGGCTAGGTTGGGTTAGGTTTGGTGAGGTTAGCGAGTTTTGTGTATATTTTTGCGATGTCGAATTCTTTGATTTCGGTGATAGTTAGGCTAGGTTAGGTTAGGTTAGGTTAGGTTGGGTTAGGTTTGGTGAGGTTAGCGAGTTTTGTGAAAATCTTACAATCTCGAACTCTTTGATTTCGGTGACGGTTAGGTTGGGTTGGGTTAAGTTTGGTGAGGTCAGCGAGTTTTGTGTATATTTTTGCATTGTCGAATTCTTTGACTTCGGTGATAGTTAGGCTTGGTTGGGTTAGGTTTGGTGAGGTAAGCGAGTTTTGTGTATATTTTTGCGATGTCGAATTCTTTGATTTCGGTGATAGTTAGGCTAGGTCGGGTAAGGTTTGGTGAGGTAAGCGAGTTTTGTGAAAATCTTACAATCTCGAACTCTTTGATTTCGGTGACGGTTAGGTTGGGTTGGGTTAAGTTTGGTGAGGTTAGCGAGTTTTGTGTATATTTTTGCATTGTCGAATTCTTTGACTTCGGTAATAGTTAGGCTTGGTTGGGTTAGGTTTGGTGAGGTAAGCGAGTTTTGTGTATATTTTTGCGATGTCGAATTCTTTGATTTCGGTGATAGTTAGGCTAGGTCGGGTAAGGTTTGGTGAGGTAAGCGAGTTTTGTGTTTATTTTTAAAATGTCGAATTCTTTGATTTCGGTGATGGTTAGGTTAGGTTGGGTTAGGTTAAGTGAGGTAAGCGAGTTTTGTGTATATTTTTGCAATGTCGAATTCTTTGATTTCGGTGATGGTTAGGTTAGGTTGGGTTAGTTTTGGTGAGTAAAGCGAGTTTTGTTTAAATTTTAAAATCTCGAATTCTTTGATTTCGGTGATGGTTAGGTTAGGTTGGGTTAGGTTTTGTGAGAAAAGCGGGTTTTGTGTATATTTTTGCATTGTCGAATTCTTTGTTTTCGGTGATAGTGAGGCTAGGTTGGGTTAGGTTTGGTGAGGTAAGCGAGTTTTGTGTATATTTTTGCATTGTCGAATTCTTTTATTTCGGTGATAGTAGGGCTAGGTTGGGTTAGGTTTGGTGAGGCTAGCGAGTTTTGTGTTTATTTTTGCAATGTCGAATTCTTTGATTTCGGTGATGGTTAGGTTAGGTTGGGTTAGATTTAGTGAGGTAAGCGGGTTTTGTATATATTTTTGCAATGTCGAATTCTTTGATTTCGGTGATAGTTAGGCTAGGTCGGGTTAGGTTTGGTGAGGTAAGCGAGTTTTGTGTTTATTTTTAAAATGTCGAATTCTTTGATTTCGGTGATGGTTAGGTTAGGTTGGGTTAGGTTTAGTGAGGTAAGCGAGTTTTGTGTATATTTTTGCAATGTCGAATTCTTTGATTTCGGTGACGGTTAGGTTGGGTTGGGTTAGGTTTGGTGAGGTTAGCGAGTTTTGTGAAAATCTTACAATCTCGAACTCTTTGATTTCGGTGACGGTTAGGTTGGGTTGGGTTAAGTTTGGTGAGGTTAGCGAGTTTTGTGTATATTTTTGCATTGTCGAATTCTTTGACTTTGGTGATAGTTAGGCTTGGTTGGGTTAGGTTTGGTGAGGTAAGCGAGTTTTGTGTATATTTTTGCATTGTCGAATTCTTTTATTTCGGTGATAGAAGGGCTAGGTTGGGTTAGGTTTGGTGAGGTTAGCGAGTTTTGTGTATATTTTTGCGATGTCGAATTCTTTGATTTCGGTGATAGTTAGGCTAGGTTGGGTTAGGTTTGGTGAGGTTAGCGAGTTTTGTGTTTATTTTTAAAATGTCGAATTCTTTGATTTCGGTGATGGTTAGGTTAGGTTGGGTTAGGTTTAGTGAGGTAAGCGAGTTTTGTGTATATTTTTGCAATCTCGAATTCTTTGATTTCGGTGATGGTTAGGTTGGGTTGGGTTAAGTTTGGTGAGGTTAGCGAGTTTTTTGTATATTTTTGCATTGTCGAATTCTTTGACTTCGGTGATAGTTAGGCTTGGTTGGGTTAGGTTTGGTGAGGTAAGCGAGTTTTGTGTATATTTTTGCATTGTCGAATTCTTTTATTTCGGTGATAGTAGGGCTAGGTTGGGTTAGGTTTGGTGAGGTTAGCGAGTTTTGTGTATATTTTTGCGATGTCGAATTCTTTGATTTCGGTGATAGTTAGGCTAGGTTGGGTTAGGTTTGGTGAGGTTAGCAAGTTTTGTGTTTATTTTTAAAATGTCGAATTCTTTGATTTCGGTGATGGTTAGGTTAGGTTGGGTTAGGTTTAGTGAGGTAAGCAAGTTTTGTGTATATTTTTGCAATGTCGAATTCTTTGATTTCGGTGACGGTTAGGTTGGGTTGGGTAAGGTTTGGTGAGGTTAGCGAGTTTTGTGTAAATCTAAAAAACTCGAGTTCTTTGATTTCGATGATCGTTAAGTTAGGTTGGGTTAGGTTTGGTGAGTGAAGCGAGTTTCGTGTATATTTTTGCAATGTCGAATTCTTTGATTTCGGTGATGGTAAGGCTAGGTTGGGTGAGGGTTGGTTAGGTTAGCGAGTTTTGTGTATATTTTTGCATTGTCGAATTCTTTGTTTTCGGTGATAGTGAGGCTAGGTTGGGTTAGGTTTGGTGAGGTTAGCGAGTTTTGTGAAAATCTTACAATCTCGAACTCTTTGATTTCGGTGACGGTTAGGTTGGGTTGGGTTAAGTTTGGTGAGGTTAGCGAGTTTTGTGTATATTTTTGCATTGTCGAATTCTTTGACTTCGGTAATAGTTAGGCTTGGTTGGGTTAGGTTTGGTGAGGTAAGCGAGTTTTGTGTATATTTTTGCGATGTCGAATTCTTTGATTTCGGTGATAGTTAGGCTAGGTCGGGTAAGGTTTGGTGAGGTAAGCGAGTTTTGTGTTTATTTTTAAAATGTCGAATTCTTTGATTTCGTTGATGGTTAGGTTAGGTTGGGTTAGGTTTAGTGAGGTAAGCGAGTTTTGTGTATATTTTTGCAATGTCGAATTCTTTGATTTCGGTGATGGTTAGGTTAGGTTGGGTTAGTTTTGGTGAGTAAAGCGAGTTTTGTTTAAATTTTAAAATCTCGAATTCTTTGATTTCGGTGATGGTTAGGTTAGGTTGGGTTAGGTTTTGTGAGAAAAGCGGGTTTTGTGTATATTTTTGCATTGTCGAATTCTTTGTTTTCGGTGATAGTAAGGCTAGGTTGGGTTAGGTTTGGTGAGGTTAGCGAGTTTTGTGTATATTTTTGCATTGTCGAATTCTTTTATTTCGGTGATAGTGAGGCTAGGTTGGGTTAGGTTTGGTGAGGTTAGCGAGTTTTTTGTTTATTTTTGCAATGTCGAATTCTTTGATTTCGGTGATGGTTAGGTTAGGTTGGGTTAGATTTGGTGAGGTAAGCGGGTTTTGTGTATATTTTTGCGATGTCGAATTCTTTGATTTCGGTGATAGTTAGGCTAGGTCGGGTTAGGTTTGGTGAGGTAAGCGAGTTTTGTGTTTATTTTTAAAATGTCGAATTCTTTGATTTCGGTGATGGTTAGGTTAGGTTGGGTTAGGTTTAGTGAGGTAAACGAGTTTTGTGTATATTTTTGCAATGTCGAATTCTTTGATTTCGGTGATGGTTAGGTTAGGTTGGGTTAGTTTTGGTGAGTAAAGCGAGTTTTGTTTAAATTTTAAAATCTCGAATTCTTTGATTTCGGTGATGGTTAGGTTAGGTTGGGTTAGGTTTTGTGAGAAAAGCGGGTTTTGTGTATATTTTTGCATTGTCGAATTCTTTGTTTTCGGTGATAGTAAGGCTAGGTTGGGTTAGGTTTGGTGAGGTTAGCGAGTTTTGTGTATATTTTTGCATTGTCGAATTCTTTTATTTCGGTGATAGTGAGGCTAGGTTGGGTTAGGTTTGGTGAGGTTAGCGAGTTTTGTGTTTATTTTTGCAATGTCGAATTCTTTGATTTCGGTGATAGTTAGGCTAGGTCGGGTTAGGTTTGGTGAGGTAAGCGAGTTTTGTGTTTATTTTTAAAATGTCGAATTCTTTGATTTCGGTGATGGTTAGGTTAGGTTGGCTTAGGTTTAGTGAGGTAAGCGAGTTTTGTGTATTTTTTTGTAATGTCGAATTCTTTGATTTCGGTGACGGTTAGGTTGGGTTGGGTTAGGTTTGGTGAGGTTAGCGAGTTTTGTGAAAATCTTACAATCTCGAACTCTTTGATTTCGGTGACGGTTAGGTTGGGTTGGGTTAAGTTTGGTGAGGTTAGCGAGTTTTGTGTATATTTTTGCATTGTCGAATTCTTTGACTTCGGTGATAGTTAGGCTTGGTTGGGTTAGGTTTGGTGAGGTAAGCGAGTTTTGTGTATATTTTTGCATTGTCGAATTCTTTTATTTCGGTGATAGTAGGGCTAGGTTGGGTTAGGTTTGGTGAGGTTAGCGAGTTTTGTGTATATTTTTGCGATGTCGAATTCTTTGATTTCGGTTATAGTTAGGCTAGGTTGGGTTAGGTTTGGTGAGGTTAGCAAGTTTTGTGTTTATTTTTAAAATGTCGAATTCTTTGATTTCGGTGACGGTTAGGTTGGGTTGGGTTAGGTTTCGTGAGGTTAGCGAGTTTTGTGTATATTTTTGCAATGTCGAATTCTTTGATTTCGGTGACGGTTAGGTTGGGTTGGGTAAGTTAGGTGATAGTTAGGCTTGGTTGGGTTAGGTTTGGTGAGGTAAGCGAGTTTTGTGTATATTTTTGCATTGTCGAATTCTTTTATTTCGGTGATAGTAGGGCTAGGTTGGGTTAGGTTTGGTGAGGTTAGCGAGTTTTGTGTATATTTTTGCGATGTCGAATTCTTTGATTTCGGTGATAGTTAGGCTAGGTTGGGTTAGGTTTGGTGAGGTTAGCAAGTTTTGTGTTTATTTTTAAAATGTCGAATTCTTTGATTTCGGTGATGGTTAGGTTAGGTTGGGTTAGGTTTAGTGAGGTAAGCAAGTTTTGTGTATATTTTTGCAATGTCGAATTCTTTGATTTCGGTGACGGTTAGGTTGGGTTGGGTAAGGTTTGGTGAGGTTAGCGAGTTTTGTGTAAATCTAAAAAACTCGAGTTCTTTGATTTCGATGATCGTTAAGTTAGGTTGGGTTAGGTTTGGTGAGTGAAGCGAGTTTCGTGTATATTTTTGCAATGTCGAATTCTTTGATTTCGGTGATGGTAAGGCTAGGTTGGGTGAGGGTTGGTTAGGTTAGCGAGTTTTGTGTATATTTTTGCATTGTCGAATTCTTTGTTTTCGGTGATAGTGAGGCTAGGTTGGGTTAGGTTTGGTGAGGTTAGCGAGTTTTGTGAAAATCTTACAATCTCGAACTCTTTGATTTCGGTGACGGTTAGGTTGGGTTGGGTTAAGTTTGGTGAGGTTAGCGAGTTTTGTGTATATTTTTGCATTGTCGAATTCTTTGACTTCGGTAATAGTTAGGCTTGGTTGGGTTAGGTTTGGTGAGGTAAGCGAGTTTTGTGTATATTTTTGCGATGTCGAATTCTTTGTTTTCGGTGATAGTTAGGCTAGGTCGGGTAAGGTTTGGTGAGGTAAGCGAGTTTTGTGTTTATTTTTAAAATGTCGAATTCTTTGATTTCGTTGATGGTTAGGTTAGGTTGGGTTAGGTTTAGTGAGGTAAGCGAGTTTTGTGTATATTTTTGCAATGTCGAATTCTTTGATTTCGGTGATGGTTAGGTTAGGTTGGGTTAGTTTTGGTGAGTAAAGCGAGTTTTGTTTAAATTTTAAAATCTCGAATTCTTTGATTTCGGTGATGGTTAGGTTAGGTTGGGTTAGGTTTTGTGAGAAAAGCGGGTTTTGTGTATATTTTTGCATTGTCGAATTCTTTGTTTTCGGTGATAGTAAGGCTAGGTTGGGTTAGGTTTGGTGAGGTTAGCGAGTTTTGTGTATATTTTTGCATTGTCGAATTCTTTTATTTCGGTGATAGTGAGGCTAGGTTGGGTTAGGTTTGGTGAGGTTAGCGAGTTTTTTGTTTATTTTTGCAATGTCGAATTCTTTGATTTCGGTGATGGTTAGGTTAGGTTGGGTTAGATTTGGTGAGGTAAGCGGGTTTTGTGTATATTTTTGCGATGTCGAATTCTTTGATTTCGGTGATAGTTAGGCTAGGTCGGGTTAGGTTTGGTGAGGTAAGCGAGTTTTGTGTTTATTTTTAAAATGTCGAATTCTTTGATTTCGGTGATGGTTAGGTTAGGTTGGGTTAGGTTTAGTGAGGTAAACGAGTTTTGTGTATATTTTTGCAATGTCGAATTCTTTGATTTCGGTGATGGTTAGGTTAGGTTGGGTTAGTTTTGGTGAGTAAAGCGAGTTTTGTTTAAATTTTAAAATCTCGAATTCTTTGATTTCGGTGATGGTTAGGTTAGGTTGGGTTAGGTTTTGTGAGAAAAGCGGGTTTTGTGTATATTTTTGCATTGTCGAATTCTTTGTTTTCGGTGATAGTAAGGCTAGGTTGGGTTAGGTTTGGTGAGGTAAGCGAGTTTTGTGTATATTTTTGCATTGTCGAATTCTTTTATTTCGGTGATAGTGAGGCTAGGTTGGGTTAGGTTTGGTGAGGTTAGCGAGTTTTGTGTTTATTTTTAAAATGTCGAATTCTTTGATTTCGGTGATGGTTAGGTTAGGTTGGGTTAGGTTTAGTGAGGTAAGCGAGTTTTGTGTATATTTTTGCAATGTCGAATTCTTGGATTTCGGTGATAGAAGGGCTAGGTTGGGTTAGGTTTGGTGAGGTTAGCGAGTTTTGTGTTTATTTTTAAAATGTCGAATTCTTTGATTTCGGTGATGGTTAGGTTAGGTTGGGTTAGGTTTAGTGAGGTAAGCGAGTTTTGTGTATATTTTTGTAATGTCGAATTCTTTGATTTCGGTGACGGTTAGGTTGGGTTGGGTTAGGTTTGGTGAGGTTAGCGAGTTTTGTGAAAATCTTACAATCTCGAACTCTTTGATTTCGGTGACGGTTAGGTTGGGTTGGGTTAAGTTTGGTGAGGTTAGCGAGTTTTGTGTATATTTTTGCATTGTCGAATTCTTTGACTTCGGTGATAGTTAGGCTTGGTTGGGTTAGGTTTGGTGAGGTAAGCGAGTTTTGTGTATATTTTTGCATTGTCGAATTGTTT